>NC_051154.1:303799247-303896277 GCF_013339745.2 Dermacentor silvarum
AACGCAGGGGCGACCTGTTTGAGGCTTGTCTGCCAGCGCAGTGAGAGTTTGCTTAATCTCGCTGACTTCTGCGGACAACACTCCCGATTCGCATGTTTGATTTACGACTGCCCTGCGTTTTGAGGACTTGTAGTACCGTCTACCGGAGCTGGGATTGGAGTCTCGGAGGCCCTGACTGCCGCATCGTTACCCGACGCATTCGAAACAAGTTTCTTGATCTCCGCCATTTCTTTAACGAGCCTATTGATCGTGTTCTTGAGGTCGTCGTTCTCTTTGCGTAAGCGAATGACTTCCGAGTCCCTAGCTTGCTCTGGGGCGGGTCGTTACGAGGTGCCGGAGCGGCCCCCGTATTGGCGCCGGGCTTTGGGACGCACCAGATCGGCCCAAACGAGGGTCGGTTGCCTCCCGCAGCCTGTGGAGGCGGACTGAGGTCCGGATGATGGCTGGGCTCTGGAACCTTGGCGGCCCCTGGAACTGGATCTGGACCTAGATTTGTATCGGGACCCTGGATCCCGACCTGGACCTGGAGACGGTGCGGCTCCTGTGTGCGTCCACGAGACCTGGATCTCTCCCTGGACCCGGAGCGGCTGCGGCCAGATCGGCGTTGAGGCGATGCTTGCCGGGCTTGATTCGCGTGCGTTGAGGGCGCGGGAGCGTTCCCTCCGTCTGCGCCTGACGAGATACGGCATCTGGAATTTTTGTTTACACTCCTGGGCGGCCGTAGGTGGTCGCCTCCGCCAGAGCGTGCATTTGGGATCGCACCTATGTTGAGCGTCGTGGTTTGCTTCTCCGCATCCCCTGCAGATGGCTTCGTTGGGCGAAGGGCAGACGTCGGAGCGGTGCCCGAGTCTGCCGCAGCTGTAACACACGTCCATTTGCTTGCGAAATAAAGTGCACTTGACGATAATGCCGCCGTACGAGACAAAATTGGGCACCTTGTAACCGTCGAACAGAACCACCACGGTGCCGGTGTTCTTGATTCTTTTGGCGCCGAGCACCGTGGGGTTTCTTGGATTGACGAGCTTTTTGTCGATCATCACAGGCCCGTCGCTGAGGGAGATGCCGCGGATGACGCCCTTGCACGTGGAGTGGGGGGCGGCCTCGTAAGCGCTCACCTCAAAGCGTCGATCGGCGACGGAGATGCCCGAGATACCGACGTAGCGTGCAGCCTTGTTCATGTTGGGTGTGCTGATCACCATTATTTTTTTTGAAAGTCGGGACACATCGTGTCGGTGTCCCGTGTCACCGAATCGAGTCCGACAGCCTGCCATATGGCGTCGGCAACCGCAGTAGGTCCCACCTTGCTGATACATAGACCTCCCCTAGGCCGCACGATGATCTTTGCCTCCTCCTTGGGCAGCGGAGGCATCCTGCCCCCTCGAATAATCTTGCTTTTAATGCCCGCGTGGTCGGGGCGGCACCGAGCGTTAGAACCGGCGTAGGCTGAACTTCGACCACATCGGCGCCAGTCTGGTTGGCGGCCGCGTTTCTCCTTCTCGTTGAACGGTCCTGGCGGCAACGAGCTGCCACCCTGAGTCTTTAGTAAAGTCCTCAGGAGTTAAAATCTCCCCCTCCACCTCACAGTCCATCATCACGAAGTCCGTGGAAAAGAAGAGGCGGGCGAGCGATGCCTAACCCTAACGCGGTTAGGGTCAACACACAGTCACGTCGGGTTCATAGAAAAAACGGCAGTAAAAGGTCACAAAAGTCCACCCACCCATAAAAGTCGGGTATCGGCGTATTCCTCTTGACCTCACGGATCCAAAATGTAGGAAGTTCAAGGACACACACTCAATAAACATTCGAAAAATGAGCAAAAAGCAGGAGCCAAACGAAACACGTCACATGTGGCTCATACCCACATGGCTCATCCTGTAAATGACATGGCAATGCCGCTGTCTTCTAAAGTTGTATCCGACTATAGAACCTGAAGGTACCTGCCAACATTTTGTAATCGCGAAAATTGAAAAGAGGCAGAAACGTGGTCCAGGTACCGTCCTCTTATAGTAATACCCAAAAGAAAATGTTTATTATTTGTCATCGTACAAGTAATTTTCGGCCTAATGGAACCAAGAGAAACCCACGGGAATTATATTGCAGTTCGTAATTTGCGACGAATATGAATCGGGGCCCTGTCTTCTTCGCCCGGTCTTCCGTCGTTTTGCGTTGTTTTAAAATCCCGAAAAAGGATTACCGAAAAGTGGACGAGACAACTCGCCGCCGGTGGAATCCTAACCCACATTAGGCGTGCGTTTCATTACCAATTTTACGACGGTGGTGGCTGCTCCATTCCTCATTCACTCTCATCCATTGCATAGCGAAGGTAGCGACTCCGGGATGTTTGATGCCTTCAGGTAGCGTACTAGGGTTTATTCGTCAGCTGCCGGCCCAATATGTTGAGGTTCTACGTGACGCCATCGGTCAAAAAGGGTGTTCCACATCCGCCAGCATGGCCTTGAGTGGTGCTGCCTAACAGTACCAATGTTAAATCCTTTACACATACAAAAATACTCAAAAATGGGGACATGGAAACAGCCGCCGCCGTAGCGCAATTGGTAGTCCAACGCACACCTAAGGCGGATGTTGTGGGTTCTAATCCCAATAGTGGCAAGGTTTCTTTCATCCATTTTTTTCATTTCCTTTTTGCTTGCCATTCCTATACTTCTCTTAAACTACAAATAAGTTTTCCTACGCTATCACTTTTTAAAACTATCTGTTGGCTCAATATAGTTATGATAAACAAAACTCCGGCTCCTCGATTTCGCTTCTTCTTCAAGTAAATTTCTACTGGCATTGATCCCTCTGAAACGGAAAAGGTTGTGCACACAAAAGTTTTTGGAAGGAATTTCTTACCGCCTCATACAATAACTAGAGACAACACAATTGCAAGTAAGTGTGTTTAGGTTATCAGAAACGCGAAGCAGTGATTGCGATAGCAAATTAGTAGACAGCTATACTATGAAAGGATAGTCGTTTTATCGGACATATAAACTCGCAAACATTTCCTTACTAACTAAATTAACAAGCACGATATCACGCGCTCACACGCAAACATCAACACATCTCACTCGATGAGCGCGGACACTCGCTGTCAAACCACTGGCGTGAGGAAGAGCGGCGGCAGCAGCAACGAGCGAATTGACATTTGTGCTACCACTCGCCTCAACGCGAACCAAGTGACGAGAACACAGCGCACACGACGCTATTAGCCCTCGGCCCACCTAGACTCTGTACTCATCCCAGATCGCCTTCAAGATAAGGCCGCGCTCAGCCGCGCCATACGCAGCCGCCACCGATGTAGAACGGTGCCTTGCGCGCAGTGGAAGACGGCGCGCTTCTTTCCCGCCTTCTTCCCTTGAGCGCGCGAGATGAAGTCACCATGCTCGGCTCACCCTCGCACGCTTTCATTCACACCATACAACATACGGCGCGCGCTGTTATCATACTTGGATTTTAAACGCAGCATTACGGCGACGCCGGCAGTGACGACGATGGTGGAAATGCGTCTGGAGTGTCCATATAATTGCTATGGCAACAAAACTGTTCACAACAATGTTGATAGTTGTACAACACATAACACAGATCAAGTCATGGTAACGCGAAACAAATCCCGCTGAAAACTACGGCATGAAACACTGTGCCAGTATCACTAATCTTCCAGTCGCTACAGTCTCGGTAGCACAAGTCCTAAGACATGTTCACGCCGATTGGAAGGATTGAAAGTCGGGCGAGTTGATAAAAATCATGTTATAAGCGCTCGACGAAAAAACGGGTACGAGGGTGGCAGTACACAACACACGCGAATTGTTTTATTCTGAAAGTTGCTGTAAATAAATATTTGACCTAGGTAAACCTGTTATTTTCTCTAAGGCGGAATGAACGGGGGAACAAAAAATTACAATGCGTCACAGAAGCATATTTTCCATACCTCAGCATTCAGTGTATCGTACGTGCTACACAGATACAATAACAGATCTGAGAAGGCTACTGAACGGTTGGCTTGTGCGTTCTTCTTTTAAATGCGTATGCATTTAAATGCCTGGCCAACGGGTATACCCGCCCGTCCGCCCGTCACGCAAGGTGATCGCTTTCAAGATAGGGCGCGCGCAGCAACGAGCGAATTCACCTTCGTGCTGCCTCTCGCTTCAACGCGAACAGACACGAAGCTATCAGCACTCGGTCCCCCTCGCAGATCGCTTTCAAGATAGGGCCCGCATGCAAGATTGCCGCGCGACTGGCCGCTCGAGGCGCTTTGCGTGTATTCCCGGGCTTCTTTCACGCTCGGAAAAACACTTTTATGTGGCAAGTACTGAGCAACAGAAAGCAGTTTTTCATGTTGCTCTACAGTTTTCTCATTGACATTTTTCATCTAATTATTATATTTGAGAAGTTGAATAATTAATTAAGACTGCTTATATGTTTAGGCGGAATGCAAAAAAAATAATATGAGTATCTGTAAGCGACGGCGAAAATTACCTTTGTTCTTTGTGCAGCTACGTGGCACTTGCATATTTTTAAATCTTGGTACATGATAGTTGGGATACCCTGAATAAACAAACATGCTATAATTGCCCATATATTTGCAAATTTAATGTGCTATCTTCAAGTGTGATCATTTGTCGTTCTTATTTTTATTTTACCTGTTGCTGAAGACTTGCGAACGTAATTTGTCCATTTTTTTGCAGGTTTGTAAACATGTATGAGGCAGAATGAAGCCCTCAAAACGTATTGTCAATTTAAATGTATGATGTTCCTTGCTGGTGCCTGCTGTAAAAGGATTTCGATGCGGGCTAAATGCAACACACCCGTGCCCCCTGCATTCGGGGCACGTTAAATATCCCCAGGTGGTGAGTGGATGAGTGAAACTTTAACCGGTCCACAATAGACGCGAGTGAACTCAACGTCACCTGGCTAGGCCCACTCGGGGGCCATCAGGTCAAACCTGACAGCCCTAATATTCGTCATTGGCAAATTTTCTTCTTTAACGCCTCGTTCAGATAGTCAGACACCTCTATATGGGTTCGAACAGCAAAAGTGAAATGCTTGGCGCTTAGAATAATCATAAACTTACTCCCTCTGGATGCCCTTGCTGTCCATTGTAGTTTAATGGCTGGCTTCTTTCTCCATCGAGCCCATCCAGTATGCCGGTTCTCCGACTCAAATTTAACACGCATCCTTCCCTGTGCCCACATATCTGTGAACTGGTTAGCTTCGTGGCACATTTGCACATTATCTTCACTGTTCGTCAAACAAAGGATAGCGATTTGGATGATTTAGTCTAAGGTCATGACATAAAAGCAACGCTAAGCATCGAAGTAGGGTTAGTAGGGTTAGACACTAACACAGTGTCTGTGTTTGTAGTACTTCCTTCTAAACGCACACTCATTTAATCTTGCAAGTGGGTGCTTAGCAGTACCTTTAAGTGATGCTAGTGAATGTGTTTCGAAAACTGTTAAGATTTCTTTTATGTTTTTCTAAGCCCCACTCATGAGAATGAGTTTGTTACCAAATGCGGGCGATCGCTGAGATCTATCGCACCACCATAGCGAGCATTTTTTCTGGAAGTTTCTACGAAAGAGGTGAGCGTGGCTAATAATTGTCGGCGCGCTGTCTTAGATGGGGCATTTTCGGCTGTTACACGAGCTGCCGCTCCTTCGTCCGACGGAAACAATGCGAAATCAGAATGCGGGTTTCGCGAGACCATTGTCAGCGCGGCGCGTACTACTCAATCTCGAACATTCAACCCATTGTAACGTTGTCATGATGAAATGAAGATCTTCCAAATGGGGCGGTCCGATATGCTGCCAGGCTGGTTATTTTACCTTTCTGGCGTGTCTAAGGTCTAAAATACAGTATACCCTAAGCTAAATGTACTACCGCTTTACGGACGCCTATAGAAGCTAAACGCATATAGCAAGATGTGTTGTTTCAAAACATTGTTATGTGCATAGAAAAATATCGGCAGAACCCATCTCACGATGACTATTGAGGGTAATGCGTTAGCCTTCAATCAATATAGCGGCAACGTCGAAACCATTTATGCAGGAGGCATGTACTGCAACAGGAGCCCTTTTTCACGCTTCGATGGGTGAATGGATGCATGGATGAATGGATCGATGAGCGTCCCTTTTGAAACGGGCGGTTGGTTGCGCCGCTAAGGTGTTCTTTTTTTATTGCGATATCAATTATATGGACACTCAAAAGCAGATTTCTGCCGTCGGCGTCGCCGTCGCCGTGAGCTTCCGTATGACGTCAATGGAGATGATATCGTCGCCGCGCACCGAACGCTGTATGTGCAAGTGAAAGGGCGCGAGGGGCGCGCGCTTTCACGGGGAGTGAACCTACGGCGGAAAACAAACGCGCGTTCTGCGCCGTGCTTCCTTAAGGGCTGCAGAAGTAGGCGTCTCTTTCCTCCTTTACAATCACCATATATGTAGAGCAAACGCGCCTTCTTCCGACGCGCGAGAGGCCGTGGGGGAGGGGGGGGAGGGGGGGAAGGGAGGCGACGTTTAGCTGCGGCACCAAGTACCTATTTATATCAGAGGCTCCGGCAACAGTCACCAACGCCGCACGAATTTTGAGCGAACGCGGGCAAAACGCCGACGGCGGCAACAACAGTTCTGCGTGTTGCCGGTGCTGCTGCATGTCCAAGTTTATACAGCTGATAAAGCTAATATCATTACTCCGTATAGCTCTCTACAAATTTGCTATCGCAATTGATGCTTCGCCTTTCAGGTGAAACTGCGACAACTTTTTTGCCTTATGTCTTGCCTATTTTTACAGCGAAGCTGTTAAGGGTTAGGTCCCCCAGGATCGTGTCCGCGTGTAGAAAAAAACTATCATCAGCCCATAACGCCTTCGCTGTAATTGCGCCACTCGGAGCCGGCAAGAAACCTCTTTCCCGAGTAGGTATGGCGAAGGGGTCGGCTTACCATTGTTCTCCAAGAGTGTCACAACCCACGATGGATGACCCATTGTGTTGCGCTTCACCATCCTCCTCCTCTCTCGTGCCGTCCGCGAGAAACGCAGCGCACCCCATTGTTCGGCGTCGCCGTCACCACACTCGCGTCCTATGGAAACAGTCGCCGATTGCACCGTATAGCACCGTCTCTCCCCTAAATAACAGTGTCGACAACGGCGTTGGGCCGTTCCGGTACGTGGAGATCGCGCTAGCGCCTAGCGCTCTTATCAGTTGCCCTTTCGACTCACGATGCCCCGGCCACGTGCCGTTCGTTCGGAGGAAGAACGCAAGGAGCGACTGCGTGCCCAGAAGCGCGAATGGGCGCGCAAATGCCGCGTAAGAGCGTACGCAGCAGAACGTATGTACGTCGAGTGGTTCGGAAACCCTAGTCGAACAAGAGGTCATTGGCCAAGAACGCCGCAAACGAGTGCACAGCCGGCAATGGGATCGGCGCTGGCGGGTCATTGCCACGGATGACGATCGCCCCAAAGAAGGCAAGCGCAAGCGCGAGGCTCGTCTACGACAGGATGCCACACCGTTGGAACAGTTCCCGCGTCCGACGGCGAGGTTCCGAAGGGAGTTCATCGAGAACCCGTTCGGCGCGCCGCATGTGCGGTGTGCGAGTGACTCTGGTTGGCCTGCGACGTGTCTACGATCGGCGGCGTAACGAACTAAAACCAGCAAGAAATGGCCGCAGGAGCGTTGCAGCAGTGTCTCGGTTCCTCCGCGGACTTCTGCAAAGAGCCGTTGTGTGGGATGTGCCGGGAATCCCTGCTCAAAGGCGCGGTGCCCCGGTTCGCGACCGTGAACCGATACAAGTACCCACCCGAACCTTATTCCCACCATAGTACAGCTTCGCTGGTCTTCCATCTCCACCAGAGTGGAAGGGCTGACAGCTTTTTGTAACTCCCTAAAACACTCGGTACCGTCTAGCGCAGAAGTCGCGAAGCTTAGAGTGGTACAAAATACATGGCGCGCGGGTGCGTGCTGAGAATGGCGTCATGCGGCAACCGGGCAGCCCCCTCGCGCTTCTCTCACGGCCGGACTGGAGAGGCGCGCGCGCTTTCCTTACGGCCTTCGCTATCGCTTCGGGCACAATGGGAGCGCGTCTCCGCGGGTAACGTCACGGCTCGCCGCGTGAGGGCGCAGCGACCCTGCTGTAGTTAAAGCCCCTTGATGTTAGAAAGTAGCGACACGCTTTGATCTACGCCGCAACACCCTCGCCGGCGCGGTCAACCTCCTCTTTTTCTCCCCCTCTTTCGCGGAGGCAGCGCATCCGCCACGCTGAATGGCTGCGGCGCTCGAGACTACCCCATCAGGTGACCCTGACGTCACGGAAACGGCGCGAAACTTGTTTTCGCGCGCCTTTAGTTTCTCCCGCTCGCCATGAGCAGTCCAAGTGGTGGTCGCCCTGCCGCTCCGAACGTGTGTTTCCCAAGTTTTCCCATCCTTTCGTAGGAATCTGTGATTCGTTCTCCGTGAAAATGTCTTGCTGCTGCGCGCTTCAATGCAGCAGCAGGCCAGAGAAAGGGCAAGCCTTATTTTATATCCCCCGAGCTGAACGGAATGTCGTGCGTCGGAACCAGTGGCTCCATAACATCGGGAGAAGGGATTTCGCCCCTTCTAAGCACGCCGTTCTTTGCGAGGTGAATGTTGCAGCTTTCCTCATATTTGTGGATGAAGTTGCATGGAGATTTTAATGCTCTTCGCTTAGCCGGACTCTTCGTTCAGTTTAATACAGAGCACCGATAACTGTGCATATACTTTTTTTTTAAGTGAGACGGCTGAAATTTTCGTTGACTCTTCGAGCCGTGACAAAGCTTTTTGTGTTCTCGCGCGTGCGTTAGTTTTCAACTGTATGTAATTTGTGAGCTAATGCCTGTAAGTCGTATTTTGTAGTTGTGTGCGTGTGTGCGTGCGTGTTTGTATATGTGCGTGCGTGTGTGCGTGTATGTGTGTGAGTGTATGTGCGTGCGCGCGTGTGTGTGTGCGTGTGATCCTTGCGCCTGATACTTGTGAAGCCAAGGAACTATTTTACTCTTATTGCGTGCTTATTGCATCTTTGCAAAGTTTCAATACTGCGAGCATTTTTTTCTTTATGTACTTTATGTTGCGAAGGCATGAACCACAATATATAGGTAGATAAGTGGTATTATGTATTCTGTATTATTCGCGCAAGCTCATTAAGTACAAGCCATGCGCTTCTGATAATCTCCCTCAATTCTGATAAACTTGACATCTTGAAGTCTGTAAGTTAATTATCAAGTGCCAGTCTTAGCAGTTTCCGTGTAAGCAATCAGCCTTTTTTTTTTTTTTTGAGAGCGAGAGAGAGAGACTTGGGTTACTCCCAGAGGCGATGGAATGTAATTTCTCGTCGTTTCATAGTGACGGAATACAGGCGCGTGTGTAAAGTTCTATGTTGGCTGTTTCGCAAACACAGCACGTATTTCGTACAGTGGCATTGGTACAAAGGCTTTTGGCCCACTCATTTTGGCGAATTCACTTTAAGTAAACTATCACATTTCTTCTTGGTTACGTTCTCTGAGCCTTTTAAGAGCGAAGATTGTGAACGAAATTCTCGTTTATACTCTACGCTGCTTATATTGTACGCACCCAATACACCTCCGCGTTACGGACAACCCAAGTGGCGACGTAGAGGTAAACAGCTCAGCCACTGCTTGGTACTCATTTTTTCGGAGCGCTTCCGCTTGTATTTATCGAAGCGTCCTCAAACAAAAATGTCACGATGTTCTATCGCAAACGTACTTTCGTCATGACAGTTTCGCAAGGGATAAATTCCCATACAACGCTTCAAAGGGCCGAATAAACATGCGCGCGCATTGATTCTAATGCGGCTGCAGCGAGCCACTGGAGGGTTCAGCGCCGCGCCGGCCCGATGAGGGGGAGAAATCCGAGGAGAATTGAGAAGGAAAGCGCGCGCGCGGGGGAGAGTGTCGCTACTTTCTAACATCAAGGGGCTTTAGCTGTAGTTAAAGCCCCTATATAAAAAAGTAGCGACACTCTCCTCCTCCACCTTCCCTCCTCCTTGATTCTCCTCTCTTTCGGGCTCGCTCCTCGACCGTGGCGCCGCCTACACCGCTCGAGCGTAGCAGACGACCTTTCGCAGAGTGAATGCGCGCTTAGCTAGGCGGTGCGTTTGAGCGTTTGCGTTTGCTTTCTAGCTTCGAGTAACTTCGTGTACAGCATAGAATTTCTGTAAGGAGGGTTATATAAATTCAGTGACGGCAGGTTTTCGTTTATTCCTGTTTTGAAAACTTCTTTTAAGTACCTAAACGATGACGACTTCGAATGTATCGCGTGCGCTACAATCAGGTACGTAACATTTGTCAAGCGCGTGTCGCAAGGTCTTGTTGCGAATTGGTGTAAATAATAAGTTTGTGATCGAATGTCAACATCTTGGCCTCCAGCAAGCCCTCGGTAACCTAAATAATCCGCACCGTCCATACCATGTGAATTCGCGACGCGTATCAGCTATGACGCAAAAAGGCTGGCAGAGGGCACAAACAACCGCTGCTTTGAAGGTTCGATAGGGCATTACAAGATACAAAGCCGTCAACATGCGCGCTTGCCAATCTTCTAAGCACGCGCGAAGGCTCGCGTGCCCGCGCATGCAAGCCTGTAGGCGTACAAAACGATTAAGCGCGCCGAATACACGTCCAAATACACCAAAGTACACGTACTCGCAACTTACCTCGCATAGTCGTGCGGAGGGTGTTGGTCTGAAGTTCTTCCTGCCAATTCGATGAATCCACGTCTTTCTTCTTAACCCGTCGCGCTTACCGGACGGTATCGAGAAGAGTCGCTTGCCTTTGCTAGAAGTATTTTGGCATCCAAAGGCGCAGCAAGCCATGGTTATGGAAAATGTCTTGAAGCGACGTCGCACTTGCCACAAAACTTAGTTTAACGCATTCTCAAACTTAAACAACAAGGAAGAGCAACGGTACCAACGTGCGCTCCTCGCCAGTCGGTAGACGCTTACCAAGCGAAAATGGCGACGGAGCGTGATCGTAAACAAACGCAGCCAGCGTCCGGCGGCTCGGCGGTCCACGTGATGCCATTAGGCCAATACCAACGCGGCGTCGGCCTCGGACAGGGTGTGCGAGGAGGCGGCGGCATTCTTCAAAGCGTGACGCTACTTTTTTATATAGGGGCTTTAGCTGTAGTTGTAGTTTTGGGAGCTTCTTGCTACTGCCGTCCTGACATTCTCTTTTTATGTCATGTGCTGCATCGTTCGACAGAGTGGATGCTGCTAGCCAGATACGTCGTGATTTGAGCACCTTTGACTCGTAGACTCGTAGCTTTTGCATCGGTTGCTGTGGACCGGCCAGCGAGACCATGGTGTACTGTTGCGTACCGCACTGTAAGTCGCAGTCAAGTAGGACTAAAGGCGTTTCCTTTCATCAATTCCCGAGTGATGCAGAACTGGTGGCTAAGTGGCTGAAAAACATTTCAAGGGAAAATTTGGTTGTCAACGACAAGTCGGCGTCAACTGTCGTTTGTAGCCGGCATTTCCTCTCCACTGACTACGTGCCTGGGTGCCGAATCAGGAAACTTCTACCTGGTGTTGTGCCAACAGTGTTCGACGAGTACCCAAGTTACCTCGTGCCGAGTGCCAAGAAACCTCGTAAGGAGCCCGCATCTAGATGTTCTGTCCCTGCTCCAAAACCAAGTAAGCGAAACGCGGAGCCAGAAGGTGCGGTCGACCTTCCTGAATCGCAGGACGACTTCGCTGACAAGAAACATAGTGTCTGCACTCAAACGGCAAATAAAGACGCCCAGCGAGTAAGTGCGTATGTTTCGCTTATCGGCAGGCTTCGTAAACAAGCTGCGTACCACCGTTCGAAGTGTAGCAAACTCCAACAGCAGCTGGACGCTGCAAGGAAAGCAAACGCTTTCTATCGGGAAAATAAGAGGCATGCTTCTGTCAAAGAAGTTGTTGCTGATTCTGCAAAGGGTGAAAAGAAGGCCATCTTTCTCCTTCATCAACTAGACAGTTATGGGCAGAAGCGACCGTGCTACCCAGAGGAGATAATCAGAGAGTGTGTCGTGTGGCGCTTTCTTTCGCCTAAGGGGTACGATCACGCTCGGACATCCCAGCTGCTGACACTGCCAGCAAAGTGCACGCTGCAGCGGTACATGGGACCAAGCCCGACAACGACAGGGATGAGTCCTGCGATGAGAGAAAGACTGGTTTTTGAAGCTTCCTTACACAGCTCTAAGCAGCATATGGCAACGCTAATCATTGACGAGGCTAGCATCAAGCCGAAATGCATATACGATAGGAAATCGGACGCAGTCTTTGGCTTGAGAGACAAGCCTAGCAGTGACACACCAGGTGGCTCGAAGGAAACCCTTGCAAACAGGGTCCTGTGTTTTGTGCTTCACGGCATCGCTAGCTCCTACAGAATTCCCTGCTCGTACTATTTCACTAAGCAACTTAGCGGGAGAGACCTGTTTGCATGGACTAAGGAAGTGATCAACGCTGTTGAGTCGTGCGGATTTTTGATTGTGCGCATTGTGACGGACAATTATTCCGCCAATACTACAATGTTTAAGCTGATGGGAAATGGCTGCCTATCGACTGTAGTGGAGCATCCACATGATGACAATCGGGTGATCTTCCTAAGCTTCGACCCATGCCACGTACTAAAAAACGTTCGGAGTCAATTTCTTGAACGAGAACTGACAGACGGCGTAGGGGACATCTCTGGCATATTTGTCCAAAAGCTGTACGAGCACCAGAAGGACATGACAGTCAAACTGGCAAGAAACCTAACCAAGAAACATGTCTACCCTACAAACCTGGAGAAGATGAATGTCCTTCGGGCAGTGCAAACATTCTCTCCACAAGTAATTGCAGCTATTGAGCACCTCCAAGAAAACACAGGCGGTGACTCTACCCTCTACGTGTTCAGCAAAGCAAGTTCAACCATTCACTTTATGAAGACAATCAAACGATGGTTCGATATCCATGATACCACGTATGCCGGCAGCGGCCAAAAGAGCCCGATATCAAATACAGACGACCCTCGGCTGCTGTGGCTTGCAAACGAGTTCACCAGCTACATAGAAGGCATCCAGGAAAACTCGAAAGCACGGGGAAAGGATGGTTTCACTTGTGAGACATTTGAGCCTTGCGCTTTACGACGAAGTCTACAGTCGAAACTGCACGTTTTCTTCTGCGGAATGGTGTCAACTGCGTCCTTACGCGGAAGCTGAACAGCGACCCCATTGAGGCCATCTTTGGAAGAATAAGATTCATGTGCGGAGGAAATGACATACTCGACGCAAGGGCAGTGACGACTGCGCTTGATCACATTATCAAGTCTGAGACCTCAATTGGCAAGAAGCTCACAATACCTTGTGGTGATGCCGAAGAGCTGGCTGCAGCGCTACCACAGTCTCTGACTGAGGAGTTGAATGACCTTGCGGAATATCCAGACACCCCATCACCCTCTGTCACGTACTCTGGTTTGGTTTATGTCGCTGGATACATCGCCAAGCTAATAAGTGACTTTGAGTGTGACGCTTGTTCAATTCTCCTTGAAACGCACGAGAGAAGTGATCCTCTGTACACGCTTCTACAAAGCCAAGATTTTAGCAGGCTGCACTATCCAAAAGCCGAGTTTGTGGCACTGTTGGACAAAATTGTGTGCTTTTTTGAGAAAGCTATCCTGCACCTTCCACGGACAAATGTGCTGGAAGTACTACGAATCCTCATTCAGCCACATCTTGAAAACTCGCCGCTGCTACGTTGTCCGGAAGGCGTCGACAACAGCCACGCGATAAGGTCTGCCGGCTTGATTTCCGAGAAGTTTGTCAGAATACTTCTGATCAACTACACCCAGAAGATAACCGACAAGAACGAGAAGTCAATAACTTATGCGCACAAGCCATCCAGGAAACACTTTAGGCTTTGAATTTGTGTCGCAGGTGGGAGTTATTTCAGCAAGAAGTGATGTGCTCGACATGACCGTTTTCAAATAATGCGGTATTAGTGAAGGAAATGCTCAGTTTGTTTTTAGTTTCATCGTAAATAAATACTTGTTTTCACCGAATGTGCAGCACCATCCCTTAATTGTTTTTAATGTGAGTGGTGCTCAAACAAAATACCAGCACTACGGCTTCAGAGCTATGACGCAAATCCAAGCCTGGCGTTTCGTTCTGTGCAAACACTGCACGTTGCGCGGAAATTTATTTGCCGACTCAGACCCGTTACTAGGCAAGACAAAACTGCGCGGTGGTTCTATAGGAATAAGGGTCAGAAAGTTTTTATCAGTGCATGGCACTTCCAAATAATGCGAGCATGCACGGCCGAGAGGGGAGCGAGCGCACGCTCGCCTTCAGTTCGCGCCGACGGCGCCGGCGGCATGATGATGATGATGATGATGATGATTTATTGGCATCCCCTTTGAAACGGGGTGGCGACAAATAGTCACCTAGCCTGCTTGATTTAATCAGGTATACTACACATGTTCTTTATCTCGCATTTTGTATACCTTTTTCAAAAATTTAGCTTGTACCGCTGCCTATGATTTTAAGAGATCAGGTCGTATCCATCTTTTCCCTGCTTTTTTTCCACCAGTACTCTAATCGTCTCTTGCTGATCTCTACGGCTGATCTGTTTATGTTTCCTTCCACTTTAAACCCAAGCGCTTCTGGGAGTTGCACGTTACCTACGGTTCTCGCTGGGTGGATCCCGTCGCATTCCATTAGGATGTGCTGAGTGGTCTCTGGATCTTACTGCAGCATACACATGTCTCATCTAGTTCCGAATATTTGTTCCGATATGTTTTCGTCCTTAGGCAACCGGCTCGAGCCTCAAATAGCAAGGCACTGCCCTTTGTGTTATCGTACAGATTTTCTCTTCTAATTTCTTTCTTCTCATTCTTGTAAATCTCCATTGTCCTTTTCGTTTCCATTCTTTGCATCCAATTCACGGTCTCTATTTCTCTCACTTTCTTTCTGATGACCCCTGGTTCTCTATTTACAGTTTCGATTATCCTGTACTTGGTTGCCAACTTCCTTGACCTCTTCCTCCATTCTGTGTCCACGCTTTTCATGTAGAGATACTTGTGCACTTTAGCCGCCCATTTATTTTCATCCATGTTCCTGAGCCTTTCTTCAAAACTAATTTTGCTTTGTGCTTCTCTGACTTCAAAAGAGGCCCAACCCATGTCTCCATGCACTGCCTCATTTGTCGTATTACCGTGTGCTCCCAAAGCCAACCGGCCTACTGATCTTTGGTTAACTTCTAAACCCGCCAATATATCCGATTTTAAGCATATAATGGCATTTGCGAATGTTAGCGCTGGCACCATTACTCCTTTCCAGATTCCACGCACCACCTCAAACTTATTGTGGCCCCACAGTGCTCTGTGTTTCATTAATGCTGCATTCCGCTTCCCCTTTATTTTCAGATTATCTTGGTGGTTGCTTGAGTAATTCTTTCCTTCGTTTATGTGTACGCCGAGGTACTTATATTGCTTCACTATGGGTATTACTTGCTGTTGAATTGACACCACGAAGTTACTCGTGTGTTCATTAAAGATCATAATCCCTGATTTCTCTGTGCTAAACTTAAGGCCTAGATTTGTCGCTGCGTTCCCACAGATATTCGCAAGTATCTGTAAATCTTTTTTTATTGTCCGCTAGTAGCACAATGTCGTCTGCGTACATCAATCAAGGGACCTTCTGTTGCACCATTTGTCCATTACGCATGTAGGATAAATCAAAACCTAATTCGCTGTTTTCCAGTCGTCTTTCTATGCCCTTGACGTAAAGCGTGAACAACAATGGTGACAGAGGGCATCCTTGCTTCAATCCTTGGTGAATTCCACCATTTCATTTCCTTTTCGACCTTCCCATGCCACTTGTACTTGGTTGTCTCGATATATCTCCCTCAGCAGCTCCACGAAATCGTCATCTATGCCTTCGTATTGAAGAATATCCCACAACAATTCCCTGTCTACGTTGTCATAAGCTCCTTTAATATCTAGAAATGCTACCCATAAAGGTCTTTTCTGAGCTACTGAAATCTCTATGCACTGAGTTAGTACAAACATATTGTCTTCTAAGCGTCTGCCTGGCCTGAACCCATTCTGTAGTTCCCCCAATACACCGTTTTCCTCCACCCACTTCGACAGTTCTAATTTTATGGCTTGCATTGCCATTCTATATATCACCGACGTTACTGTAACTGGCCTGTACGAGCTCGTCTTATCCTTATCTCCTTTGCCTTTGTAGATGAGATTCATCTTGCTTTCACGCCATCCAACGGGAATATTCTTTGTTCTAATCACTTGCTCTATGGCATTAGTCAGCAGTGCCTTGCTTTTTGGACCGAGGTTTTTGATTAGCTGTATTGGGATTTCATCGGGTCCTGCTGCCGTGTTGTTAGGGACATTTTCTGCTGCCTTTTTCCAATAGAAGCTTTCTATGCTGAATTTTGATCTCTCAAGCCTCTCTGTTGTTGCTGGATCTGTTGTCTGAACTACACTTTTTCTCGTACCGAAGTTATGCCTGATAACGTCTGTGATGTACTGCAGCGCATCATCGCCTTCATAGATGTTACCATCTTCATCCCTTATAGCCGTTTGCGAGTTTCTAGTTGGAGCTCCGAGGGCTTTTATATGGTTCCAGAATCTTTTTGGGGCGCCTTTGTCTCTTTTGTGAATGTTATGCACCCAACGTTCACTTGCGCATTTAATTTTCTCTTGCACGAGCTCACTCGCAACCCTTTTCTTTTCTCTGTATGTATTCCATCTAAGGAGCACCTCTTCTTTTTGCAATCCCAACTTTTTGGCTTCTCGATGAACCCTAGATGCCTCTTTACGCTCTTCTATAGCTTGTTTAATTTCCTTGTTCCACCACTTACGTGGTTTCCTCTTTCCAATCCAACAATTGTATTGCCGTGTCCGCCTTATTTCATGCTGCATAACCTCCACCAGTTCCTTATATTCCCAGACTGCTGCAGGAAAAGCCTCAATTTTCTTCTCTATGTTGTTTGCGATCTCTGTTATTTGCTCGTCATTCATTTTTAAAAACTCTGAGGCTATTGGTTCATGTTCTGCGCTGGTATCTCTCCCAAACTTTAATGCTAAACGTCTATGATCGCTTCCCAGGCTATTTTTTCCATTTTCGTCTATTATCATTTCTTCCAGTTGTTCGTAGACCATTTCTGAGACTAAGGCGTAGTCGATACATGACTGCCTGTTTCCGCATTGCCACGTTACCTGTCCATGACACTTATTTTCCCTGTTAACTACTATAAGGTTCTGTTCATCACACAAATCCAGCACTAGAGAGCCGTTGTAATCAGTATATCCGTCTAAATCGTCCATGTGCGCGTTCATATCTCCCACTAATATCACCTGGCCCGAGTTACTGAACTCATTAATATCGCTTCTAATGCAATCGACCAATTCCTTATTTTTTTCCCTGCTATCACTACCTGTCCATAGGTAAGCTACTCCCAGCCACGTCTTTTTACCTTGCCATGTACCACTAATCCATAAATGCTCTTTACATGTCTCGTTTACCCTTCGCCACTTCAGACCTCGCCTAATTAGTACGCCTACGCCTCCGCCTTTCCTTGACCCGGTCATTCTGTTGCACCCTTCCCATACAAAGTTGTCAATAACAGGCGGCTGCTCCAAATCTCGTAGATGCGTTTCGGTCAAGGCGTACACGCTTATCGCTTCATCATTCAGTTGCGTTTGAATTTCCAGCCATTTTTCCTGCTTACGACCACCCTGCATGTTAATGTAGCAAATTTTACCTTCTCTATTCTTATCCTTTCTGCGTCTTTTCCTGACTCCTGGTCGCCTAATTCTGCCCTTTACTGGTGTTTCGCTATGTTCAATACTCAATCCTGCTTCCTGATTGCCTGGGACCCGCCTAAAAAGCTACAGCTCGTGCCGCGAATCGACTTCCGACCGGTGTTGCTACACTTTCACTAAAATGTATCCCGTCACGCACAAAAGCGCCTTCGCGGCCTGCTCGGTGCACTTCTCGGTTGATGTCAATGACCGTAAAATTCATTGCTTTAGCTAGAGTCCAAATTTCCCTGTTTACTGCAAGAACTGCCCTTTCAATTTTATAACCCTGCCTTTCAACCTCTGGCACCGTGCACACCGCGATTTGTACTTCTTTTGAAACATTCCGCAGGTCGGTGACCCCTTTGGCTATTTGCTTTGTGATTCCTGCTCCTCGTCCGTTCAGTACGTCAATCACTCCGCCCATTATCACCACTAGGTGTCTCTCCTCCATTGTGTCCCACATGCGTTCCTTGGCCTTCGCTATCACCTCTCTAATCGGCTTTCCGGGAAGCGCGCTAACCTGGACTCGTTCGTCTGCCCCTACCCTCTCTGCTATCGCCGGTTCTACTTTACGCATGTTGGAATCCCCAACAAAGACAACTCGACGCTTTCCTTCCCCCTCACCGCCGAAAGCTGCCCCCGAAGTCACAATGCCCTCCCCTCCTTTCTTATCCTTGCCCTTGGCTTTGTTTTCTTCCCCGGCCGCGTCAGTGGTATCCCCTTCGTGATTATCACTGACGTTTCCGCCACTGCTTCCCGGCGTGGCGGGTTCGGCTGTCTCTGCCTGGATTGATGTACGCAGACGACATTGTGCTACTAGCGGACAATAAAAAAGATTTACAGATACTTGCGAATATCTGTGGGAACGCAGCGACAAATCTAGGCCTTAAGTTTAGCACAGAGAAATCAGGGATTATGATCTTTAATGAACACACGAGTAACTTCGTGGTGTCAATTCAACAGCAAGTAATACCCATAGTGAAGCAATATAAGTACCTCGGCGTACACATAAACGAAGGAAAGAATTACTCAAGCAACCACCAAGATAATCTGAAAATAAAGGGGAAGCGGAATGCAGCATTAATGAAACACAGAGCACTGTGGGGCCACAATAAGTATGAGGTGGTGCGTGGAATCTGGAAAGGAGTAATGGTGCCAGCGCTAACATTCGCAAATGCCATTATATGCTTAAAATCGGATATATTGGCGGGTTTAGAAGTTAACCAAAGATCAGTAGGCCGGTTGGCTTTGGGAGCACACGGTAATACGACAAATGAGGCAGTGCATGGAGACATGGGTTGGGCCTCTTTTGAAGTCAGAGAAGCACAAAGCAAAATTAGTTTTGAAGAAAGGCTCAGGAACATGGATGAAAATAAATGGGCGGCTAAAGTGCACAAGTATCTCTACATGAAAAGCGTGGACACAGAATGGAGGAAGAGGTCAAGGAAGTTGGCAACCAAGTACAGGATAATCGAAACTGTAAATAGACAACCAGGGGTCATCAGAAAGAAAGTGAGAGAAATAGAGACCGTGAATTCGATGCAAAGAATGGAAACGAAAAGGACAATGGAGATTTACAAGAATGAGAAGAAAGAAATCAGAAGGGAAAATCTGTACGATAACACAAAGGGCAGTGCCTTGCTATTTGAGGCTCGAGCCGGTTGCCTAAGGACGAAAACATATCGGAACAAATATTCGGAACTAGATGAGACATGTGTATGCTGCAGTAAAGATCCAGAGACCACTCAGCACATCCTAATGGAATGCGACGGGATCCACCCAGCGAGAACCGTAGGTAACGTGCAACTCCCAGAAGCGCTTGGGTTTAAAGTGGAAGGAAACATAAACAGATCAGCCGTAGAGATCAGCAAGAGACGATTAGAGTACTGGTGGAAAAAAAGCAGGGAAAAGATGGATACGACCTGATCTCCTAATATCATAGGCAGCGGTACAAGAAAAATTTTTGAAAAATGTATACAAAAATGCGAGATAAAGAACATGTGTAGTATACCTGATTAAATCAAGCAGGCTAGGTGACTATTTGTCGCCACCCCGTTTCAAAGGGGATGCCAATAAATCATCATCATCATCATCAGCACTCGCATCGGAGCCAGCTCCGTTCGCGGTGCTCGCCTCGATGCGTTCATCATTGCTTTGCAGAATGGTGGCGCTCAGCTGGATTTCTGCGTTAGCTAGCTTTTCTTCTGCCTCCTTCCTCCGCTTCTGCTCGATTTCAAGTTCCTTTTCTAGCTTTCCAACCCGCTTAGCTAACTTATCTTTGTCTTGCTCTAGGCGGTCTAGCCGCGACCCTAGCACACACATCCTACAGATAAAATCTGCACCATTCGCTTCGCCGGCGTGCTGACTTAAACCGCGTTTCCTCCAGCGCGTAGGAACGCTCGCACTCAGAACAACGCACGCGTGGGTTCCCCCTAGTACCAACCATCATCTCGTACTAACAAGGCGTAGATGTGGGAAAAAAAAAATTTACCTACTTTTATCTAAGGGAGAAGACCAAGAAAGTGAGAAAGCCTTAAAATAATTTATAAAGATTGCTTGGCTAAGCTAACCCTCCTAAAAAAACCAAAAAAGTGAAATA
Organism: Dermacentor silvarum; assembly: GCF_013339745.2. Classification (NCBI taxonomy): domain Eukaryota; kingdom Metazoa; phylum Arthropoda; class Arachnida; order Ixodida; family Ixodidae; genus Dermacentor; species Dermacentor silvarum. The sequence goes on from NC_051154.1 coordinate 303,819,649, forward strand.
TAAAATAACAAAACTTATCTCTTTGGCACGCTGCTCCTGCTGCGCTGAAATGGCACCTCGACTCGACACGTCCGCTCCCATTCCGCAGTCCGCTCCCATTTATTTATCGTGCCCAGGAACAGTCCGCTCCCATTTATTTATCGTGCCCAGGAACAACCATGAGGTCTAAGCGCTGGCGCACGTTGTCATCATCATCATCAGCCTATATTTATGTCCACTGCAGGACCAAGGCCTCTCCTGCGATACCCCTGTCTTGCGCTAGCTGATTCCAGCTTGCGCCTGCGAATCTCCTAACTTAATCACTCCACCTAATTTTCCGCCGACCTCGACTGCGCTTCCCTTCTCTTGGTATGCATTCTGTAACCCTAATGGTCCACCGGTTATCCACCCTACTCATTACATGGCCTGCCCAGCTCCACGTTTTCCGCTTTTGTCAACCAAAATATCGGCTATCCCAGTTATTTCTCTGATCCACACCGCTCTCTTCCGGTCTCTTAACGTTAGGCCTAACATTTTCGTTCCTGGCTCACGCACGTATACATAAAAAAGAAATACAGCCGGAGAATATCAGTAAAAAATGAATAATAAATAACAATACTGAAAAGAAAAGTGTACATACATGTAACAAGGCGCAAAATGTATAGATAAGAAAAAGGAGGCGAAGGAAGTTGAACAATATCTCAAATTAAGAGGCAACAACGGAATGCTCAGAACAGAATATTGACCGCGAGTTGTGAAAAATATCCAGGTCATGAAAGTGGACGTTATATAGACTGTATTCTGTGGACGGTTGAGTGTTTGTGGTGACAGGCAGCAACATGGAAAGGTCTGTGTTCACTGGTGATCTTGCGCGGAATACGAAACATGATACGACTGTGGGGTTCGGGCACATGAGGCTACCGTGAAGGAGTTTGAAAAGAAACAGAAGGTCAGCACGATTGCGTCGGCAGTGAAGTAAGGGCAATGACAATAACCCGACAATGCTAGAGCAACGTTCAGCGTCCATGCTAGCAAAGCGGTGATGAGATATGCTTAGAAACTTTTTCTGGACCCGAGCTATAATGTCACTGTTGGATCTAGAGATGGCGTTCCAGACGACCGACGCGTATTCGAGTTGAGGAAGACAGATTGTTGTGTACAACTACTTGCGGAACGGCGTAGGAGAATTGAATTCTCTCGATAGTCTACAAATAGAGCCAAGAGTGCGCATACCCCGCATTGCAACGCGTTTAGTGTGAGCTGAAAAGTGTAAGGTTGTATCAAAAAGTACACCGATATCATTGATCTCACGGACCCTACACAATGGTACAGAATCTACCGAATAAGAAAAAGAAATGCTTGCTGTTTTGTGGGTGAAAGTCATGACTTTGGTCTTAGCAGCATTCAAGGTAATAATAATAATAATAATAATAATAATAATAATAATAATAATAATAATAATAATAATAATAATAATAATAATAATAATAATAATAATAATAATAATAATAATAATAATAATAATAATAATAATTTGTGTGGATTTACCGTTGAGGTTCAGTGATGAATTTCTCGAACTGAGTGCGACTTTCACGATTTAAAAGAAAAATGGGGGTGCACTAAAATGTCACTGCCTCCATTTAAAGAGCTGTCCCCAAGGGACTAATAGAAATGGGAGTTATTGAAATTTTGTTCGTTGGCCTTCTGAAACTCCCGTCATTAGTAGCGACAAATTATGTCGATCTCACCTAAGAACTTCTCAACAAGAACGCCACGTTCGCTGACCTTATAGATTTCTTTAATAAAAAATTTGTATCCTCTAAAAACAAGTACACCCATATGTAAACGCATTACGCTGCTATCTACGGATGCAACGCATATGCTTTATTTTGAGCAAGTAGTTTGTATTATACATGTACTTACGTGTGCATACAATCCGAGTACTTTTTTTTCTAGTCCGAACAGCTTTCTATAAATCGCTCTGATTATATAGTACAATTCGGTCTGTTCCGATGAATTACCCGAAGAGGCGGAAATTACTTGCACGACAAATTGCACTGTCTAAGTAGCTGATTAAAAATATTCTCTTATTAGCTTGATAATAATTCGCAACAGGATTTATGTTGCAATTGAGAAATTCATGCCGAGCAGGAGTGAAGTAATGTTTACTTAGCAGCAATCCCGAGACTGGCATTAGTTTAGAGATATCCGTCCCCACAAGTGGCTAAACATATTACTTAAAATTGTTTTGAAATGCTAGCGGGACGTTCTTGGGGAAAGTCAACTCGAACGCCAATGTATGGAGGAAGAGGCGCTTAAGATTCACTCAGTAATTGGTCTAATTAAAAAAAACATCCAGTTTCAAAGTGTTACCTTGATTTCCTTTGACGACGATCAAGTGCGTTGGAAATGTTGTCCGAGGCGATGCAAACTTTTTCCGAACAAGCATTTCAAAGTCGCAGAAACGTTCTGGTCATGTCGAGCCTCAAGCCCTCTCTCGCAAGGTCGCGTGTGCGCAAGAGGAACATCAGCTCTTGTAGGCAGGTCGCGCGTTTATTATAATCAGGTTTCTCTCTATATTATCACGGCCACTGTCTTTGAACGCTCGAAAACGTCCATCCTTGTGGCTCATACAGGTAGCAGAAATCATACAGAGTAAAAGGATAAAGCTGACAGATTACCTCTGACATTTGAAATGGAATTGAAGTGGGGCTGTCGAGGGTCAATTAAGTATAGCCAATCTTTTCTAGCAAGCGGAGTCAAGATTACTGCCATGACAGAGCCTTACTAAACTTCTTGCGCAATGGGGGCTTATGTTATTTTCATAATTTTCTTTTTACTATCCCTTAAAAACCTCTTAAAAAACAAATTTCGTCGCCCGATTCTGCTTTATTCTTATCGTACACATCTCGGACTGGTCAATTATTGTGATGACGTGGGCGTCATCGGATGATGCCCACTCCAGCGGATGACGAAGGCACGAGCGCAGTACCATTAAAATGGGTATCCCCAAGGTATCATAAAATCCTATTGTGGGTGCATCATAAAGTCTGGAAATTTGCTCATCAAAGGGTTGCGCAAGCATACGTTTGAAGGTTCTGGTGAATCAATGGGAAGAGAAACCAAACTTAGAAATAAAGAATAAATAAAAATTAATGTGCGTATTCCCTGGCCCGTCAAACAATCGAAACAAGGGCAGCGAACGGCGGTAACGGGCTTGAGTCACTAGGTGTGAGGGTTGTTATTCTAATTTACGGCGTGGCAAGTAACTCGTCTGTTCACACAGCCTCCAGCTTCAAACTCCTGCTCAAAATCTGCATCCTTATACACCCCTCGCGCTCGAAACCACCCATAGCCCCGTGGCGCTTGCAAAATCTTAGCAGACAAGGATTAGGTTTACGAACCGTAATTTGGTCAGGTTCCACTCGTTCGATTCCACAGCGCTGATACCGTGGAAATATTATGGTATGGAAGCATGTCAGCGTTTAGCTTTGAAGACGACATGTGTTTAAAATGGCAAGCAATCTTATGGTGGCGTCGCAGTTACGCTACGCCAAGCATTGATGTATGGATGAGCCTACTGATCGAGTGCGCTTGACAATGAGCGCAATTGAACTAGTAGCCGTGGGACAACAAATGCATTTACTGAATCATGCGGCACCAGCGGTTGTACGACTTTCAGGCTGCTCGAAAGAGAGAACATGTGAGCTCACGACAATAGAAAAGTGGTGGAGGTTATGGTTGCTATAATTTGTAAGTAAATAAATAAATAAAAACCCAGAGCAATTTACGTGCTAGAATCTATGTGAAACGAAGCCTTAGCCAAACGGTGTGCATTAAATCCTATACAACTAGGATTTATTGCACACCGTTTGGCAAATGCACACAATTTTAACCTCGTGTATCTGCAACCTGTGCACATGTATTGTGCAACCCCATGTTCATCCACCACAAAGGTTACAACTTTAATCTGATGCAATCATTTTATGTTTATGCACTACATGGCTCAGAAACTATAACGAAATCCAGGCACCAAATCAGGCGTATTCACAGTGTGAGGCACGTCCCGCGTAGCGATGTCAAGAAGCTGAAGGCGATGATCCTTATTATTATTATTATTATTATTATTATTATTATTATTATTATTATTATTAGTAGTAGTAGTAGTAGTAGTAGTAGTAGTAGTAGTAGTAGTAGTAGTAGTAGTAGTAGTAGTAGTAGTAGTAGTAGTACCTTGAATGCTGCTGAGACCAAAGTCATGACTTTCACCAGCAAAACAGCGAGCATTTCTTTTTCTTATTCAGTAGATTCTGTAACATTGCGTAGGGTCCGTGAGATCAATGATTTCGGGGTACTTTTTGACACAACCTTACACTTTTCAGCTCGCACTAAACGCGTTGCAATGCGGGGTATGCGCACTCTTGGCTCCGTTTGCCGACTATCGAGAGAATTCAATTCTCTCGATACACCGTTCCGCAAGTTGTACACAACCATCTGTCTTCCTCAACTCGAATACGCGTCGGTAGTTTGGAACGGCATTTATAGATCCAACAGTGACATTATAGCTCGGGTCGAGAAAAAGTTTCTAAGCATATATTATCACCGCTTTGCTAGCATGGACGCTGAACCTTGCTCTAGCACTGTCGGGTTATTGTCATTGCCCTTACTTCGCTGCCGACGTAATCGTGCTGACCTTCTGTTTCTTTTCAAACTCCTTCACGGTAGCCTCATGTACCCGAACTCCTCAGTTGTATCATGTTTTGTATTCCGCGCAAGATCACCAGAGAACAAAGACCTTTCCATCTTGCTGCCTGGCACCACCAACACTCAACCGTCCACAGAATGCATGCAGTCTTTATAACAGCCCACTTTCATGACCTTGAAATTTGTCACAACTCGCGCTCAATGTTCTGTTCTGAGCTTTCCGTTGTTGTGTCTTAGCTTTACATATTGTTGAACTTCCCTTCTCCCCCTTTTTCTTACATATGCATTTTGCGCCTTGTTGTATGTACACTCTTCTTTTCAAGATTGTTATTTTTTATTCTTTTTTTAATATATTAGCCTGCTGTACTTTTTTTTCGTGTTGTTATATGTATGCGTGCGCCAGCACTTAGACCTCATGGGTGTTCCTGGGCACAATAAATAAATAAATAAATAAATAAATAATTGATTGATTGATTGATTGATTGATTGAGTTATCTTTGCAGATTTTATTTTAACAGAGACCCGCCGTGGTGGCTCAGTCAGCTAAGGCGTTGCGCTGCTGAGCACGAGATCGCGGGATCGAATCCCGGCCGCGGCGGCCGCATTTCGATGGAGGTGAAATGCAAAAACGCCCGTGTGCTTGCGTTGTAAAGAAACCTAGGTGGTCAAAATTAATCCGGAGCCCTCCACTACGGCGTGCCTAATAATCAGAACTGGTTTTGGCACGTAAAACCCCAGAATGAAGAAGTATTTTAACAAAGATCACTATGATAGCATTGAACGAGTTGAAGCCGGTATATGACACGTAAAGGAAAACATTCCTGGAGCTACGTGCGCTCTCACTTTTTAAGAAGAGCGCGGACGATGTATGCCTTGTTGATGAAAATCGCTATGTTGCCTCGACCACTGCATGATGCTTTTGCAGAACATTTTAGTTCTCTATTTGGTGTAAAAGATGCTTCTACCTCAAATAACCTTTTTTTCTCAGCCTCGTATGCATGCTGTGTAAACTATTCAGTCAATGAAGGTATTGTTTTCAAGTGTATGAAGCACCTCAAACCTTCCCTTTCTTGTGGCGCTGATGGTATCCCTCCCACACTGCTTAAGACGTATGGAAGCATACTTGTCCCTGTTCTCACAAGCATCTTCAACAGTTCCCTAATCTCTAGTACGTTTCCTAGCACTTTCTGGGTAGTGGCCTGTACACAAATCGAGTGCTAGAAGGGCAGTTAATAATTACCGGCCTATACCTACCCTCTGCGCTACGTCAAATGTATTTGAATGTGTATTGCATTCGCTGCTTTCTATTAGCCCTAACAACATTTTCATAGATGAAGAACATGGCTTTGTATCAGGATGTTCAACAACAATGAACTTGGTAAAGTTTATGACCCATGCTTCCAGTGTGATACATTGTAGGGGCCAATTAAACGCGCTTTACTTTAACCTAAGTAAAACATTTGACGTAGTTACAAAGCTCATGCGAATGGGCATACCTTTTTTGCTCACTTCCCTGGTATCTAACTACCTAAGCAATAGATCATGCTTCGTTGGAATTAATGAACAGAGCTCTGTCAGCTATGAGGTCCCCAGCGGTATTCCTCAAGGATCCGTTCTTGGCCCTCTTCTCTTCCTACTGTTCATAAATGACATTTCGTCAACAATTCAACACTCTTCATTGCTTCTATATGCTGAAGACTTAAAGCTATTTCAGATTTTCAAGAATGTTGACGACTACATTGACCTCCAAAAAGACATTTTTTTCACTTTCAAACTGGTGCAGAGACAATAAGCTACTCTAATATGTTTCCTTAATTATGGTGTTTAGTTATATGCGGAAAACACACCATGTGCAGTTTTCCTACGCCCTTCGGGATGCTGTATTGCCCAGGTCAATAAAAGGAGAGATCTTGGTGTGTACTTTGACAAAACGCCAAGCTTCTCTTCACACGCTAAATATGCGAAACAACGTGCCCTTCGCTCTCTTGGTATTGTTTTTCGTATATCACATGACTTCCACTCCCCTGTCGGCTTTGTGCATTTGTATTCTACTGTGTGCCTTCCACTACTAAAGTATGCCTCTGTACTTTGTAGCGGAACGTGTAAATCTAATTCTAACCTCATTGATTCGTCCAGAATGAATTCATCTCTATTTTCAAGCACCGCTTTTGCCATTCTGGCATCCATAGGTCCAGGACCTCTCAAGTATACCTCAACTCAGACCTCTAAAATCAAGACATAATAAATCAGACCTTCATTCATCTATAACGGGGTTCATGGCATTATACCTTTCCCAAATCTTCTTAATCATGCGCAATTTTCCTGTGCAACATATGTATACCAGACAACATTCCAGCATTTTCTGCACGGCTTTGCTGCATTAAAGACTGTCCTATGGCTCGACTCCAAAATACATGCTAATAAGTATTCAGCCTGTATGGACATATTTCAGAGTTCACTTCCTGTATTTTGTACAAATGTAGGTAATCAGGGTGCAGTGATTACCAACTCCCTTTTATGCCCGCCTCCTCGTTTCCCGTTTCTCTATTTGTTCCTCTATCTCACATTGTTTTGTCTACCACGTTTGTCTTCTCTGCACATCTTGTCTCGCGTATTGCCTTTTTAGGCGCACCAGTACGAAGGCTCCGTAGCTCTTCCTGGGCACTATAATAAACATTTGATTGATTGATTGATTGATTGATTGATTGATTGGTCGATTTTGGTTATTATATCCTCGAGGAAAGACGTAGACACACATTTTGCAGTAAGTACTGCTCGTAGAGCGACGCTCGGCACCTTCCGGCGAACAAAGCAAAAGAGTGTCAGTTACTCCTAATCAGTTATCCAATTGTTATATTTGTGGCTGTCGCCAGAGCTCCGGAGATCCTGATTTTCGCAATGCTGGGACTTTCCTGTATAGCACCGCTATACTGTGCCGCAAGTTGCCTGAAGTATGCACTCTTAGATCGAATACCATTTGCATTCCTCTGAAACACAGCTGTTTCTAAAATAGTTTCCATCTGTAGAGCCATTATGCTATGCTGCCAACTTTTTCCGAAGTACTAGTAGTTCTAAGAAAAGAAGAGCGCTCACCTACGGAACGTTGTTTGCCAGGGAAAAATCACGCGGAATCGCCGTTAACGCAACAACGCACGGTCATGATCATATGTATTTGAGATGATTTTGGTTCGAATGAGACATTGCTGTTGGGCTTTGAAGTGGCTAAGGCCGTATGTGGAGCACGTTCTTGTGTTCTCGAAGGAATAAATGTCCTCTGGATCTCGTGTACGTTGTCAGCAACACTTGGCGACGTCTTTCCTCGGCTCTCTTTCCCACTTCGTTTGCATTTGTTCTCCTGTAAACCCGTAACCACAATCACATTTGTATTGGTGCACTCTTCGGTTTATAGAGCAGCAGCTATAATCACTTGCGTTATAGCTTCTAACTTTGGGATGAGGTGAGCCTTCTTTAGGGGTCGGACCACGGTGGGTCGCACCATGTCACATTTTTTATCGAAACAGTTGTGAGGCCACTTGGCGTTTGGGGCACCCGGCGTATCAAGCTACTTGGTCTTCGTTACAGTTGGCGCACTTAGTCTAGTGCCGAAGCGAATTGTTACAGTTGGCGCTCTTAATCTGTGCCGAAGCGGATTGTTATCTGTGCTTCGGCACAGATTTTGTATCGATAATGTTTATGGCAGGAATTGCAACATGGCCGAATCGCTGACAAGTCTGGCCAGCGAGTCAAAGTCGCTAAATATTCTGCCAAACGGCTAGGGAAATCCAAACAGTACACGTGTTCGTAAGGGTTTATCCTCCGAGAAGTATAGGATTCTACAGTTCGATGTCGTTCCACTTCTTTACATTCTCACCGGATCCGTGTGGGCTGCCTCTTGACGATTGTGACGCCACTATCTTGTAAGTATACAAGTAATGAATCATCATACAGTGTATTGAACTGTCATATATTTTTCGAGATTTTTTGTGTACAATTGTATGGTTCCACTGCGAGATCGGCAAAGTGATCCAACTCAAGCAGCCTAGTACAGGTTGCGCCAGATGACAAATTCATTAAAAAAATTGCCGTCTCTTCTTGCTCGTAACGACTGCAGCACCTTTGTTGTCATGTCAACAACCTCGCTAGCCAGCTTGTTTGGGTTCGCTTTGCAAGATGACGCTTCTGGATCAACGAGATAGAAAATCATTGGTATTTTCTCTTGGCTTGACTTTTTGCATCTGACTGTTACAAATAGCCTGCCTTCCGCTTCCGTGCATGTGCCTTCAGTTATTGTGGCATCGCTATACAGTTCAAGGTCATCACTACGTGCCCTCTTCGCAGAGTCTGTGTCGAGGTCCAGATGTGTTGTCGCACACGGGTTGAAATGATAGCGGCCAGCGCCAGGCAACGTGGGCGTCTGTTGTTATCCAGAGGCATAAATCACTGCACCCTCCTGAGGCAAGCACTGGGAGCAGCGGACGCCCTTCTTTGCCGTCTTCCTCGGCCGCCGTGCCATCCGCTGCTTCGGCTTGCAGGCCAAAACGTCCTCACGCCCCGGTCAAGCGAGAAGATTGTGACCAAATTTTGGCCACTGTGTGCTGAAATTAAGCGAGAAAAGGAATAGCAACTTAGGACGAAATAACTGTTGCCTGAGCAGTTCACGTCCAGTCCTGGGACACTTCGTCGTCTTCTTTTCTTCAGGTTTGCAACTGATACTCTTAATAGAAATTAAAGAGCTGATACAAGCCCAGCCAGACGCCTGACGAAGGCTAAACGATGAAGTGAGACGCGCACGCTTCCAGCGAAACAAGAACTCTCACCACCCTCAGAGCTCCGTTCAAACTCCTACCAAGTACTCACGAAGGCACGTCAATGTAACTAGAATCACGTAACACGAGGAGTGCTGCCAAAGATAGACATGGCTTCATTAGTTGCCAGCGCCAAAGAGGTGTCAGGATCTGCCATACCAGCCCCTATGCCTGCGCGCGAACAAGTATCACTTTCTTCTCGAGCAAATTCACACTCACACCTCTGGAGAAATCAATACATGAACTTGCGTTGAGCAGCAGTGATGTTGAAACAGCATGGAGTTATGGATTCGGTAAAGAACCACTGTTTTGTTATTTACATGAATAAATAAGGAGATGTTGGCACCGACAGATATTGGCTGGCACATCCTGTTGGCACCGACAGGAGATGTTGGCACCAGGAATAAAATGCACATGCACTTCTTTTCCTAGTATTTATTCACAATATGAGCGAAATCGAAAAACTCTTTAAGGGCAGCCAGCACGCGTTTTTGATTAGTAGTTCTTGGCCATGCTCCCAGCAGCTTCTTTAAGCTGACTGGCCTTCGATCAAGCCTCATCAATTTGATACACAAGTGTGTTTCTTGGTTGAAAGTATTCGTGGCATTTTAAAAGAAGGTGCTCTACATCTCCATCTTCGTTGCCACATTCTCAGTGAAAGATTTCAGCACGGCCAACGCAGTATAGAAACTTTTTTTGGGTGTGTGTACGCTGTACCCAGTCGCCGACTGTGAATAAGTGTTGAGCTCTATTGGTATAATAACTATCACAAGCTAGGGGATCACTATTACAAGAACGGGTCCGAATTCACAAAGATTTGCTTTCGTAAGTGCTCTTTGCCATTGGTCGGTTGCCTTGGCCTCAGGATTGGCTGAAATTTTCTCTTACGAACAATCATAGCGTAACAACTTCTAGTGGATAGGGCTCTGAAGTCTTATCAGTTCAATCGAACCATGTCTCTTGCTACTGCGGGCATATGCGTCTCTTGAAATGCAGTCTACTGGAAAGCTAGTTATATGCAAATCTAGTTATATGGAGTGTGGTAGTCGTATTCCCTTGATGTGCCTGTCTCGCTGCTGCATCAGCTGCACAATTTACGGCTATGTTACAGTGTGCCGGTATCCACTGAAAGACTGCAGCGTACTTCGCCTGAGCCACTGTTATTTACGCAAGGCATTCCTTTCTCGCACAGGAAAGCGGTCATTAACTCAGCAAATTCACTAGAGCAGCGATCTGAGCTCGGTCCTTCTTCAAGAAGTAATAGAGGATAGGGGAAATTTCACAGGTTCACCAGACATCCCATCTGTCCGGCAATATATGGCATATCTCCCTCTTATAAGTACACACATTGCGTGAGATCGCAAGCTAGGCCCGGCAGCAGTCAGCTCTGTAATATAGTACTTTCATAAATGCCACGTTCAACACCCCCTAATATGGCCATTTAGCACGTCGCTTCAAAAGCGATGGTAGAGGCGGATCTGAATTCGCATTCGCAAAGGAGTTCTTGCGCAAGTGTAGCTCCTTACGACATACGCTGGCCAATCTTACAGTAGAGAACATGTCATTAGCCAAATTAGCCACCGAATGCTGAACCATTTTTATGAAGAAAACAATACCTTAGTTGAACCAAAAAAAATTAAATATTGGTCTCTCGGCCAATATTCACAAAGCACTTTACGTACTAGAGCCGTTCGTAAGAAAAATCACCGGCAGTTATGACCCGTATACACAATATGTTCTTACGCCTAGTAAAGTTCCTAACAGCAAACATCTTCCAATACGGACAAAAACCTTAGAGAATTCGGGGCCATGATGGTTATCACAATATAAGTGAAGGTGACCAGCCAATGACTAACAAAAATGTTGTGAATTCGGGGCCACTATTTACAACTCATGCTAGGTTCGCTTCTCACAGGAGCGAGAATTTCCTGGCTTGAGTTTAATTAGAAACATACGGCTCTTATTGATAGCCGTCGCTTCGAGTAAAATATTCTGATAGGCATGAAATAACGACCGTTTCGGTTTCCATCCCCCTGCTGTACCCGAGAAAAACATCCTGCATGTCAAATGCATATAACACCATAGGTTTTACACACACGCGGCAGTCCTGGTGCGGAGCATATACAATCCCTGCCATCATGTGATCGAGCTAGCAGGTCCCCCTTATGGATTACAGCAGGCCATGGCGTCAATGTCGATCTCCGGGCGCGCAAGCGCGCCAGCAGCAGCTAACGGGCGGCCAAGCTGCAAAAGTATAAGTAAAAGAATAAATGAATGGGCGCGCGCGGCAGCAGCGGCTGCGGACTGGCGTCAGGCGAGCGTAACCGCACTCCAGTCGGGGCTCCGGGACCCAGGCCTGTCCCAGCGAGGCGCAAGTGCAATGAAAACACGCTGGAGGACACAAGTGTCCGCGAGACGTGTACAAAGAGATCGGGCTCAGAGAGCTTAGAAACACGACCGTGTCCGGCCGGGAGACCCAATACGACGATAGCCGTGGCCAGCACAAGCCGAAATCAATCGTTCCGCTGGCTTTCTCGGTGGCCCCGCTCTCCCGGTACTGCATGCGGCTGGTGGAGGGGCCGCACTGTTTCAGCTGACCTTCGGCACCCCTCACGCTTCCCTACTCCCCCCCGTCTTACAGATCGCAGCAGAACCCTCCTCCTTCATCCTCGCGCGTAAGCCGGCGCCTGAGTGAGGGAATATTGGAAGTAATAACCTCTTCCCCCGCCCAGAATGGCGAGCATGCGCAACCCTTGCCGTCTCCCGGTTGTCGCCGCAGCGCGATGCCCGGCGTCCCTTTTCTCGCTTCCCGTTTGCCCCGTTTGCGCGCATGGCTGTCTTTCCGGCCTTCCTGCGCGCTCCCCCTCCTCTTCCCATTGTGTTTGTGCGGGGATCAAGAAAGCGAGAGCACGCACGTACGATCCTATCTGCGTTATATACTGTGCGATAAATCAGGCGGAAGGCAGATTCGTAATAACCGCGGTCGGGACGCAGTAATTCTTGGGTCGCCGTGAGAGCTATGGGCGCTCCTGAACTTTCTCCTCATTCCTCTTTTTCTCCTACCCGCCCGCAGTACTTTGTTCTATTTCTCCCCCGTTGCCCTTTTAGCTTGTGATTCCATTCATCGCTGGCCTTCGTCCTTGCGCGCATTATTTCTCGCCGAGCTGTGTGCTTGCCGTGTCAATTTCGTTTCCGGCTGCCGCGCGACTTTGAGCTGATGGCCCTTCGGACTGACCGGCCGGCTCTCACTCCGGCCGCAGGGAGCCGTGCACGCTCGGGTCTCGATCGTGTGCGCGGCCGCCGGCGCTCGTCACAGATCCGTCGTGCCTGTCGAGCCTGCTGGGCGCGCGAAAAAGAATGCGCGCCATCAATCTTGCTGGCTGCACTCGCGCGAAGCGCCCTCCGTTGGCGAAACAAACAAACGCAATCGACGCGGATGCATTCACAATGTCGCAAATAATTAATGTAGCTGCATGCAATCAACGGCGGAGCCGTCTAATCTTTTTTTGTTTCCCGCGGTCTATATGGACAACACTATAACGTGGCTCAAGAATGGCACATGATCGTTGTTTCATTCCTCGCTCACGTGGGTCAACGTGATAATTGGGTCGCAGACTAAGTTTACTTGAGGTGAAGAAGAAAAGTACGCAAGTAACGAATGCTTAGCTATTCCAAATACGATCCAAGTCCGCCCTCGTGAGCATGGTCATGCAGGTGCGCATTGTCTTGGAAATTCATGCGTCCAAGGTGTTTTTTTTTTTTGTACTTAAACTGTGCGCATGTACGATCTCCTGACAGCTTTGGGCATCAGCAAACTGGACAAAGTCTGGTTGAATTATCTGCCTTTTCTTCTTTCCAACTCTCTCAGCCCTCTGAATGCTCGTCTTGCTGAATTTTGATTCAGGAAACTATAAAATAAAAGGGTAGAGCCGCAAAATTACAGAAACCAAGGTTACGAGAGCAATTTATGACAAAAATATTAAAGCGCTTGCAGAATATTCCTGCAAGTTTGACGAGTCAAGTATCGTTCTATAGCCAAGTCACGCGTTTGTTGAAATAACTCTCTATTTGTCCATGACTTCTCATTTCTGATATGCCTATTTTTGCTTGATGAATCTTGCTCGAACTTCTCATTTGTGTTTGTCTCGCTCACAATGTTTACATGAACACGACCGGTGGCGTATCGAATTGATCTGCCGCTGTACTTGCGCAATCCGTATAAGAATCGACACCGAAGGCATCTGTGAAGCAATCGCGTAGCTTTCGCTGGCACCGGCATCTACAACCATTTGCCACGTTGAAGAGAGGCGGCTCGCGGCAATCGATACACGGAAAGAAAAAAGGAACCACAATTGCTTATTGCCGATTTAGTAGAGGTGACTGTCGCTTTTACTTTACTTCGATATCGAAAAACTTCCCCGGATACTTATGAGTATACTTAATTCCGCAACCATTATAATTACCTGAACATACTTTGCCAAAGTTGCCAAAAAAAACTTTATTCGGTGACGGACCCAGCAAGCTGGGGTCATTCGACATTTCTTACATGTTTTCATGCGCTATGAATAAACAAGAAATAGCGCATAATTTGTTGTGTTCGTTCTCCCTGTTCCTGCTAACTCACAACATTAACGAATAACCTTATTTGAAGGCCTTCTGCGAACGAGAGGAGGAAATTCTTCAGCGTGTGTAGGCTTGATACTCGACTTTTACAACTACGCCGCGAAGAGCAATTAACTCTCCTGATCGCTCCCCACGCAATACCATAGAGAGTGAACAGAGCTAAATATCAAGCTCTGTACGCGCCAACACTCTATACAGATCTTTATAAAAAACGTATGACCGTGAGACACCTGTCGCCTTCGCATACGAGCTGTACGGCGAGGAGGAAATATTTTACCGCGGCTTAAGTTAGTCTGGAAATACTAATTAACAAAAAAATATTAAATTCTTTATTATTGCCTTAGGGGCAGTTGTTTAAATGGCTAATTTGAAGGCAGTCGCATTTTATTGCACCCTCGTTTTTTAAAGATCTTGAAGATCGCACCTAATTCCAGATATTTATCATCGAATTGCAACGGTAAATCATGGCAATATCGAAACTGAGAGCCGCGGGGGCGCGAAAAGGCAGCTCCGCTGCCATATAAGAACCAAGCGCCCCGCGACGACAAGCGCGAGGAAGATTGAAACTGAACGTCTCGGCGAGTCGCGGCACCGACTGATAAGGCACGTTTTGCCCGGCAAGCATGTGCCATTGTGTGTCGGGGCAGGATTTGCCACGGCATGCTATCATTCAAACTTCGCGCCACACTTATTTACGGGCCGTTGCCATCTGACGCGCAGCGGGACGCGTTCAGTCTCGATATTCCCTGAATTTGGCCTTCAATTTTGATGATGGATATCTCGAATCACGCACGATTTTTTGGATTTGTAAAGAAAAATGGGTATGCCATAAATTGTGACACCCTACATATTTCCAAATAAACATCTGCCCTCAAATTAAAAAAAATGAGTAATAACAATTTTTATTAGCCTTTTCAGAGTAACTTAAGCAGCGGCAAAGTATTTCTGCCTCGCCGTAGAGCTCATACGCAAAGACGACAGGTGTCTCACGGTCATAACTTCTGTATAAAAAATCTGTATTGTCTAAAGAAAGAAAAAAAACGCATTATACATATCGATAGTCAGAAAGCCTGCCTAATTTTCACCCTCACACTTTTTCTCTTGCGGATTTCCAGTGACTTAGGTTCTGAAGACCCCAAAGTAGCGCACACGCTTTTTCTGAATGCTTTCAAGAATTAGAGGACAGCAGGAAAATTGGCAGACCAGCTAATCAATTATCCGTTCATTTTGCGACAGTTTAGGTTAGCTTGACAGCATATCCAATAAAACCACGACTGACCACGTTGTGTAGCCTGGTTGCGCGAAAGCATGTGCGGGCGAGCCAGTTTGTTTTACGCCAAAGACGCCAGGATGAAACGGGAAAATTTATAGCATTTGATTAACCGCTTCACGAAACCTTCGCTTCGCATAGATTCCAAGACGTTCGTTATATTTGCATTTGCTTTCTTTGTTTAACTGACCATATACAGTAATGCATAGCTTCGCAAGATTGCCTGAGGCTGTTCGTACATTGTCGGGGGAAAAACTTCAGAGACATCAGCTGACAGAACATTTACTGCCGAAGGAGTTCTTGACGTGCCCAAGGAGTTCCTGAGTTCCCGATCACGAACGTTGACGCATTATCATCGAAAATATAAACGTACCGGTAACTTGTTAAATGATAGAAGGCCGGTAACTCTAATGGCGCTTCCCTGCGACAATGTCAGTGGCTGCTCTTTTCTATAAGCGGCCCTGACTTCATATCGTCATTGTGCATATCAGCTGCTTGAACTGGACTGCAACAGCTCTCCCAGAAGAAGGCGGCAGTGAATGAGCCTTTCTCTGGTTCTGGCAGATTTACTCAGTTCAAAGGCCCTGCGTAACTGACTGCATAGGTCTGCATAACACAGCACGGCGCAGGTGTCTGTGTGTTCGTGCTTGCAAAGCCGACTGGGTGCTTTTGCTGTCAAGGGACAGACATGAAGATCTCAGCGATCGATGAAACCCGGTGTGAAGACACCAAAGGGCGCAGATGGCACGGATCGGTAATAACGCGTTGCTCGAGAGGTTCAAGTGATCAAATGTAAAAGATAAAGGGTAATCTGAAACGATCCAATGCCATTTGAGCCGGGGAAAGACATCGAGAAATAGAATGAAAGGCTGATATACAGGGTGCACTTCAGCGAACACTTTCAAAAATTCATTGAAGGTTGCCTCAGGCAGATAGCACATATCTAGTTCGTGAGCTGATCTACTCCAAGAAGCGGGCATTAGTTTCACAAAAAAGATTGAAATGCACAATCGACAAATTAACAAAAATTCACTAATTAAGTTTTTACTAATTACCTTATGACCCATATTGCAATTTACAAATTTCCATGCACTCCAGTTCAGCAGCTGCAGTATTTTATCCCAGCAAATTCTACAGTGAGAACATGCAAGACATCGCACCTGGCATCAACGACGGCTGTCTAACTTACAGCTCTGCGTACCGCAATTCTATTGATCGATCAGGAAACGCCCCATAAATGGTCCATCTTCTACAATTCCAAAGCCACCCTCCAGAGTTTGCTCTCTGCATTACGCCAAGGACCCCACGAACGACTTGTCACGGACACACGAGAAATTCATCATCAGGCAGTTGACAAAGGACATACATCGTATTTCAGTGATTGCCAAGTCAGTGTGCTTTCCTTGGAAACGAGCAAGCAGACGCAGCCGTTTGATCTTCACATTCCAGTGCCGATTGCGTCGCTATCCCGATGTCCAGAACAGACGCAGCGGAACAGCTCCGTACGCTTGCTCGCGAGCAGTGGAATTCAGCAGACTCTAAAAACCAGCGCCTTTGTTCCCTGGATCCTGATCTGAAGCTCCGCCTTCCACATGGCTTACCACGACGGAAGGTAACTCATTTGTCGCCTATGGCTTGGAGTAGCTTCTACCAACGTGTTCTCCTATCTTATAGGAATGACGACAAGTTCAGATTGTGAAGTTTGCGGGTGCAAAGAGACAATAGCCCACATTCTCTGTGATTGTCGTTGTTTTAGTGCACAAAGAGAAGCCCTCCGCACCACGCTCGACAAGATTGACAGCCGTCCCCTTAGGGAAGCCAGAATTCTTGGACCCTGGTTCTAGCCGCCGTCGGCACGAACTGCTTTAAAAGAGCTAGTGTGATTTTTAAAAGAAACAGGACTTAGATTGAAAAACTATAGGATGTGTGACCTGATGCGTTCATTTTTCTTATTTTTTTCTTATTTTTTTTATCTTCTCTTCTTTTCTAATATTTTCTGCCCTTAATCCATCCCCCTGTGCAGAGTAGCCAACCGGACACTTAATCTGGTTAACCTCTCTGCCTTTCACCTCTTGTTTCCTCCTTACAAATTCTAGCCGTGGACTCATGGAATTCGCAAGGTGGATCCACTTGGAACGAATTCTCAGGATGACACCAGTTTCGAAGTATTAATTCCCCAACTTTTCGGAGAAATGCATTGGCGTTCCAGTTACTTTCTTAACAAAACGTCCTTTTATGCATTGAAGCACAAAAGTAACTGGAACGCCAATGCATTTCTCCACAAAGTTCAGGAATTAATACCTCGAAATTGGTGTCATCCTGAGAATTCGTTTCAAGTGGATCCGCCTTGCGAACTCCACGGCTGGACTTTGTAAATTGCAATATGGGCCGCTACCATAATACTAATACCAATATTAGTATTAATACCAATACCAGCACAAGTATTACCAGTATACCAATACCATAATAACTAATTCCAATATGGTAATTAGTTTAAAATATTTAGTGAATTTTTGTTAATTAGTCGATTATGCATTTCAGTTTTTTGCACTAGTAATGTCGGTCTTTTCGAGCAGACCAGCTCATGAACTAGAATAGTACTATATGCCACAGGCAACTTTAAAAATTTTTTGAAACTGTTCGCTGAGACACCCGGTTATGTTAGATGGTTATTACACGGCGGCCGCATTTCGATGGGGGCGAAATGCGAAAACACCCGTGTACTTAGATTTAGGTGCACGTTAAAGAACCCCAGGTGGTAAGAACTTCCGGAGTCCCCCACTACGGCGTACCTCATAATCAGATCGTGGTTTTGGCACGTAAAACCCCATAATTAATTTTTTGTCAGATGGTTCTAAACAGAAATTAAATTAAATTTAAATATAAATTCTGTGGTTTTACGTGCCAAACTCGCAATCTGATCATGGGGCACGCCTTGAATTGGCGTACTCCGGAATAATTTTGACCACCTGGGGTTGTATACGTGCACTTGAATCTAAGTACACAAGCGCTTTTGCATTTCACCCTATCGCAATGCGGCCGCCATGCCCGGAATCGCACCCGTGAATTTGGGCGTAAATGTAAATTGTAAGGATGCGGAAAGCATGTCAGTGGCTATACCAAAAGCGAGCTCGAAGGAGAACCCACAAATACCACAACTAATTAAGTCTAAGGTTACAGGCGCAGAAATGTAGAAAGGCTTGGAAAACTGCAAGAAGGTAGTGAAATCTGGTCTCATGGCTGTGCATTTGATCGCATGTTAGTTCTTTTTCTTTTTCTATTTCATTAGTTCTGTTTGTTTTTATTCGCTTACTGCTGCGTTGGGGCTTAGCGTATACAGCAATTGCCTCTAGCGCCCTTGCACAGCTTGCAGTTAAAATATATACCTAACTTGTAAGAACCTGCTCGCCGTTTTGTCGCGTTTTGTGCACATTCTTATGCAAACTGTAATCTTAGCCGTATACGATTCCTAAATATCAGCGTGTGTTGCTCTAAAAATTGCCGTAAAAGATGGTGTTCTTTAGAAACAGCGAAAAGACGAGACAATACAGAGATTAGACAAGAAAAGAGAGAAAGGGCGGTCAACAAGACGCGCGCTTCAGGTTTTCTGCCCTACACGTTGAAAAAGAGTTAAAAGAGGGGGAGGGAGAACAAAGAAGAGGAGAGAGGACGGGGACACTAGCAGTGCGCTTATGCCGGGATGCCCATCACGCCTACAATCGATGGCTATGGGGCCTGTCTATTTGATAAATTACAGTCGATTTCAGGAATGCTGTGTCCGCGTTGTTTCGAGAGCCTGCGAAGCATGATGCCATATTCCAAAGAATCTTCGTCTCGGAAAATTGCCTGGAATCCAGTCGGTATAATATAGTATAGTGATGTCGTAACAAGGACAAAATTATAACCCATCTTCTATTGCCTCTTCACAGTTGCAGGAGTCGCACATGGACCTATCTGTCATGCCAATGAAGAACAAGTAGGCGTTCGTGAACGGGAAAATGAAAGCACAAGAATAAAGCACCTCCTCTTTGGCCTGAACCTTGCGTTACTTCTCACGTTCGAATGTACACCAACCAGCCCAAATAGGCGCGCTTAAAAGACGGGGAGAAGTCGAAAAAAACTTGTTAAACGTTGTAACCGAGAAAGCCGGCGCTGAAATATAACGCAAGTTTCCGAACTTCACAGACGACGATTGAAAACTACAGAGGCAATGCGCCATAAAGCCGTATCACAAACTTTGTGAACTACACAAAAATTAAGCAGTACAGAGGTGTGCTGACTGGTACGACATTGTCAGTTAAACTTGCGTGCTATACGAACTGGGCCATCAGCTGGCACATACCCAGTTCACCAAGAAACGGCTAGCTCAAATATAGGTAAATCAAAGAAGCTGGTCAATATCATGCTCTATGCCAGACGATATGTGTACTTTAGAGATACCTATAGAAGAGCCGTCATTACAGGTAACAGGTTGTATGTCGTGCTTTGTTGTTTCATTGCGCAGGATGCAGATGCGCTAACTTACACTACTTTGTCGGGGACATTCAGGGCTATATAAATCATCTATTCGGCGAGAAACCTTGCTTTCGTACGTGCGACGTCTCGCAAAACCGCGGGGGGTTCGGCGAGTAAACCTTCGGTTTCAAAAAAAAAAAAAAAAACATTCAGAGCCCTTTCACTACTGTGAAGATGGAGGCTAGCGAAGCTGTGACTATGGTGGGTCTGCTGTAGTGAATATTGCTATAGTGAATTTATATATTATCATTATTCACTATATTGCGCGTCTTCGGCATGTTCGTCAAAAGCAAGGACAACGGCGTCTTGTTTGCGCGCGGCGCGATGGCCAAGTAGTGCGTTTGCTGCGCCAAGTCCACCCAAGACGCCGACGAGATCTCTCCTGCTCCCGCTCTCGGTGGCTCATACCCACCTATCCAACACGGATATGATCCACACGTGATTTCTTTCTTACCTTCCCTCTTTCTTTCTTTCTCTCTTTGTTTATTTGCTCCCTTACTTCTTTCTTCTTATTCCCTTCTTGTCCCTCGCTCATACCCACAAATCCAATGCGGGCGGGTATGCGCCATACGTGATTTTATTATCGTCAATCGTGAAGTATATGACGAGCATGTGATGTTATTGATGGCATTACCTATCAGTCATGTTAGTCATACATTCGTACCCTTCCATGCCAATTTTGGTATATACCAAGTGAACGAGACGCCACAAAATTGTTGCCTACTTCCGGTGTATGCGGACGCGATCTCATAGAACCTAGCCCTTAGCAGCTGTAACAAGTAACCACCAAAGGGGAGCTTTAAATTACGTCAGCGACCAAATGGACACGACAAGCTTCTGTAGAACGACATTTGTTATTTCCGCTAGATAGCAAGAAAGGAAGAAACGTACGGACAAACAAACTTGGAATGCTTGCTAATGATTATCAGTTCAGGCTAGTTTATAAAGAAACACCGGCAGAAGATCGAGACAGATGGAGCTGGAAAACAGAATGGACAAGTGTGCGAAAACAGCGGAGTTTCAATTGCGATGGCGCATTCACCACCCGAAAACACGAAAACGCAAACATATTCGCCGATGGAGAAAAAAAAACTAAAGAGAAAACAAGCCTATTATATATATATATATATATATATATATATATATATATATATATATATATATATATATATATAAAGTCAGAGCCCTTCCATTACTGTAAAGATGGAAGCCAGCGAAGCTGCGTATGGTTGGTCTGTTGTAGTCAATATTGCCTCCACGATGAGAATGGGCGTATCATCGTTGGGCACCACCCAACCGAACATGTCTATCATGAACGTTCTGGTTGAGAAGCTCGCGTTGAAACCTGGCCGTCGCACCGGGGAAGTTGGCGCTAGTGTTGCCTTGGCGTGCACCACCGTTGTCGGGTTCCTGGAGGGCAAGATGACGCTGGCGTTTGGCCTCAACATCACGCTCCCACAACTCGGGGTCAGCAGCTTCTCACTGACGTTTGGCCTCAACATCGCGCTCCCTCAAATCGCGGTCCATGACTTTTCGCTGACGCTTCGCCTGGGCTCTGGAAGCCCTCACGCTGGAATCGGCACGTCAACGATGAGCCCTTTCCCGAGCGCGGTCGCGGCCGCTTTGCTCAAACGCGTTAGGACACGCTGTCAGTTGCTCATGAATGGCTCATACCCCCTTAAGTAATGGCTCATACCGGTGTAAACGCGGCCTCCCCATTACGACGACAGAAGAAAAGTGAAATTCTACGCTGAAATGATTAGCGGCAACGCAGCCAGCTGTGGAAGCAGACGACGACGACGAACGCGGGAGCAGTGGTCCTAGCGCGTGCTCGGCACGGCATCCAACGGCACGAGCGCAAACTGAGGGGCGCCAACGAGCCAGCTGTGGAAGAAGCGATGACGCTCGAGCCAATGCTGATGATGATAGTTTTTTTCGACACGCGGACACGATCCTGAAGGAACTAGCCCTGAACAGCTTCGCTGTTAAAAAAACAGAAGCTGCAATTTCTTCCATAATGTGAAGCAGTGACGCCGATAGCTGACGCAATATTACACGCAGTAAGTCTTGCATTCTTTCGTCTCTCTCAAGGCCACCACAGGGGAGAGGGTGGCGGGAGAAGAGGAGGGTTTTCCATTCCAAGCTCTCCACCGGTGAAGCGTCTGAACCCTTGGACGCCTTGAAGCTCTATCCCGATGGCACGTGCATCTCAAAAAAGGTATAGTAGTTGGCATTCGTCAACGAACGCGCCACCCAACTCGGTTGCGCTATACCACGTGCCCCTTGCATCAGTAACTATCAGCCGTGAAGGTCCCACTATATGTATCATCAACCACCACGAACAACGGAAGAAAGAGCCAAAAATTTCATTCGTTGGGCATGATAGCGTTCTCCAGCGGTGACGTGGAGAGACAGGGGTATTTCTTCTTCCTCTTTCCTATCCTGCTGTTCGCATTTAACGGTGCGTTCATGTAATTTATTTCACGTCGCCGATGGTTTATCTACAGAGCGTGGCGTCAGTCCATCATAGCAGCTAGCACCGTGACTGTGCTCCTGGAATACCGCTCCTGGAAGGAGCGGTATTTTTTCTTCTGTATTACAACGACCAAGTGGCAAGGTATTAGTCCATCAGCCTTGTTGTCTTGCATAGTCTCATGAAAGCAATAATTTTTTGTATTCGCTTGGGGTGCCAGGCGACATAACTTCTAGATGAATGATAGATAGAAATGCCGAACCAGCACGAAAAAACAAGAACATCTTACAGGAACAAATAATCCATGTACGCGGTCTATTGATACGGAATTCATGTGGACTGACCGAACAAGCTTGATACTGGGAAATAACATAATCCTCATGAACACAGGGAATAATAGTTAAAATTAGATTAAAATATAGGGTTTCCCGTGCCAAAACCACGATCTGATTATGAGGCACGCCGTAGTACAGGACTCCGGAATAATTTAGACCACTCGGGGCTGTTCCACCAAAATCTAAGTACACGGGTGTTTTCGTATTTCGCCCCCACCGAAATGCGGCCGCCGTGGCCGGGATTCGACCCCGCGACTTCGTGCTTAGTAGCCCAACACCATAGCCACTAAGCAACCACGGCGGGTAATCGTCGCATGAATCCTCTTGTAGCCAATGGTGTTAAAGGAAAGCGTTCGAATACTCATCTCTGTGGGTAACAACTTTTGTCCGCACAACACCTGTCAGTTTGGTCTAACCACTAGATTTCTAATTGGCTGCTAAAATCCATGCCGCCATGAAGCGTCGTGTAACAGGCCAGCAGGGTGTCGTCGGAAGCGGCCTGCGATAAAATATATAGAATGTTACATGACGTCAAGCTTTCATTGCCGCAAACATGTTAACGTGCGTTCGGTGTAAAAAGAACTACACCCTTTAGGGTATCACCTCATATCGCGGCACTTATGTAAGTGCATATCGTAGGATTGTATTGAAGGACTGAATGAAAGTCACATCCAGGCCGTGGTGTGTGCAGCATTCGACTGACAACTAAAACATTGTCTAATTTATGTGGAACTGCCATATTCACGTTCAGCCACAGCGCACGTATCGCCAACTCTTCAGACTCGCTTCGACTCTGCCTCAGTGATACTTCCGGCTTCATATGTTTTAAATATCCACAAGAAAAGTGCAAAAATACGTATCAAGAAAGGGGTCAGGCAAGGACAGACAAGCTCTCCGATGCTATTCACTGCATGCTTAGAAGTATTAAAGCTATTAGACGAGGAAGAATTATAGGAGTGAGGATCAACGGCGAATATCTCACAACATTCAGCTTGCCGATGACATTGTCCTGTTCAGCAACGCTGGGGATGAATTTCAACAGATGATTGAGGATCTTAACCGACAAAGTGTAAAATAGGTTGAAGATTACTATGCAGAAGGCAAAGGTAATGTTGAATAGTTTGTAAAGCGAACAAGAATTCATGATCGGGAGCCAGCCTCTAGAATCTGCGCAGGAGTGCGCTTATCTAGGCCAGTTACTCACAGCGGGCCCTGATCATGAAAAGGAAATTTACTGAATACTAAAAACAGGTCCGAGTGCATTCGGCATGCATTGCCAAATCATGATCGGGATCTCATCGCTGTCGTTGAAAATAAACGGGTACAATCATTGCATAAGACCCGTACTAACATATGGGGCAGAAACTTGAAGGTTAACAAAGTAGCTTCAGAACAACTTAATGAACGCGCAAACAAGCGATGGAACGAAAAATGTTCGGCGTAACGTTAAAGGGCCTCTAAACCACCTCAGATATTTTTTGAACATTTCAAGTAAACACGCGCATCGAGTTCAGAATGCCGTCACGATCAACGATGCCAAACGCTGCAGCGCTACGCACCGCGGGTGCGCCACAAAATCAAAAAAACAACGCCGTCCTCCTCTCATGGCCTTTCCGGTATCCCCAGCGGTCGTCACGATGCCAGCAGGGTGAATCTGGTGATGTCAGCGTCGGGGACGATGCCCATTGGTCCGAACAAGGATCTACGATTTCCAGTTTGTCTGCTAGCAGGTACGCGCGCTCCCTGCTCTTCCTTGTCGTGTTGCTCGCTTGTGCACCCTTGCAAATCGGTAATTACAGCCCGCAACGCAAGGGCCAAATCGCTAGCGTTCCAACACAGTCGTGCTTAGCCGTCTGATTAGCTGCGCGAACAGAGTGCGACAGTGTTTTGGTCTTTCTACACGAGCGCGCAACAAAGGGTCTATAGCGGCACGCTTCGCATGAACACGGGCCGCCACCGCAGCAACAGCATGTAGCCGAGAAGCCCTGAGTCCACGGCTCTCGTCACTTCTCTCCAAGCATACATGCTTTCGCATAGCTCCAGAGGAAAGACCTGAATGCCAAATTATTCAACAAGGTCCAGCTCTCAGACACAGGTCAGCTCGTCTAGTACGTTATCCGAACCTCCTGGCCAATTTCTGTTCTGATCGGACCAACATTTTGTGAGCTTCACTGTTTTGGTCACGGACCTGGCAGGGCACCCTGCTAGCCCTAAACGCTGGGAGTGTACGCCTTCCGTCAAGTAAACGAAAGGCCCGGACTCCTGCAGGCATCAATGGCTCCAAAATTCGTCACCGACGCTGATGGATGGACTACCCGAGCATCAAAACGTTCCCAAGGTACGCAGCACGTTGCAACGCTTATTTTGCGTCCGCCAACTGGCCTTTTCTTACCTCAATGGAGCCCACGAACGCTTCACGACGCGCTGAGCGCCTCAGCGGCCCTCACCGCTGCAGAGGCTCGCGCCGCTGCAGTGTACATCAAAAATGAAAAGAACTTGGCTATAATAAGCAGTGATGACTCTTCGGCGACAGAAAAGCTCCAGCGTATTAACGAAACCACCCTTAATGGCAAAACTTACCCAGTCCACATCTATATTGCATCGCCCCACAACTCGTACAGAGGAGTGATTCACAACGTGGAATTGAACACCCCAACCGAAGAACTGATGCGAGAACTCCAAGCCCCCAATTATGAAATAATTGCGGCTCGTATGATGGGTGAAACATCCACTGCAATCATAACGTTCAAGAGCTCGCATGTACCACGCCAGGTCATCTTCGGCGGAGGTGTATACCACTGCGTCCCTCACCGACCCAAGGCGCAGTTTTGCTCAACATGCTTTGCTATAGACTACCGATCGGACGTCTGCCGTGACAGTGGAAACCCAAGGGGCAGAAAATGTGGAAAAAAGGTCGGGGATCCTGTAGATGATCATTTCTGCAAACCCGGCTGCCCTAATTGTGGCAAGGACCACAAGGCCGATGACCCGACTTGTGAAGTGCGAGAAGCAGCTGATAGAACGGTCAGAGAGGCGGCCTACCTGAAGCGTTTACAACAACGTGAGGACGACAAACAAACGAACACAGTCACCATCGCAAGCCGAAGCCCAAGCCCCAAACGCAACTCGGACAACATATCGAGAGACAGAAGCTGTCAACAGTCCAGTGGCCGCTGTCCATCCAGGGGCCGCAGTCCATCCAGGGGCCGGAGCCGATCCCGGGGCCACGGCCAGTTCGGGGGCCCCAGCTAGTCTAGGAACTACAGCCAGTCCGCGAGCCGCGGCCAGCCCGGGAACCGCAGCCGGCCCGGAGGACGCAGACAGTCTCTGGATCACATCCATACCCGAGGCCAACAACAGGAGCAACCCACAATCCAGCAAAACGTGAGTCAGTCATCCGGCACCTTCCCTTCCCTCCCCCTCACCTATGCATCTAAAGTTCAGAGTAGCCAGAGCTCAGAAAGTAGCCAGGGATTATAAGAACGCCCTGCTTCAAACTCGCAGACCAATTCGAATGTCAACACTAGCTTCACAATCACTAGAGCCTACCGAGGAAATGAACATGCAAGCAGAGACACACCCACCTGAAGCCACACTATTAAGTGACACAGCAGAACCCCTTGCCCAAGAAGTAGAGCCAGCGTCCCTGCAACCGGCGATGAAAAAGGCTAGATACCATAGTACAGCCTTCCAAAACCTTGAAGCCTAATTTCAGCAACTAAAGGACGAAATGAAAGAAATGCAAACCAATCTAGAGGCCAAGATAGCTGAACAGGTTGCTGCCGAAGTTGAAGCGGCGCTAAAAACATATACTCAACAAATAATGAGCCAAATGCGATCCTTGTTCAACGAGCTACTCAACAACCAGGCTGAGGCAATGGTCTCCAAACAAGTGCATGCTGCGATGGCCGCATTACCGCGCCATGAAGAGTGCGATCAACCGAAGGCACGTCGATCTACCAGCGTAACGCGACCCACTCCTTACCCTACAGCGGGCACTCCGCAGAATCATCAATAGAACAATGGTGACTAATCTGGTGGTGGGGCCGTGGAACTGTAGAGGGATTGCTCGAAAACGCGGCCTTCTCGCTCACTACATTGCCGCTCAAGATCGTCGACCAGACATTCTCCTACTCCAAGAAACTACCCAAACACCTCACGTTACAGGCTATACGACGTATAGCCCTAATTCGACACTGGCCATTCTGATTCGCAAAGACATAGCGTCAAATGTTGTCCACAGCATGCAGCAGAGCCTCACGGTACGCATCTTCCCAACTAAGATAGACAAGAGCAAGGCACACCCCCAGTTATTCATCACAAATATCTATAGCCCGCCCAAACATAAAGTAGACTTCTTCAAGCAGGTTGTGAATCTGTGGTCAACGAAATATTTCGATAATCTAATAGCAGGCGATTTCAACGCACCACACTCATCATGGGGATACACAAAAAACTCCTCCAAAGGATCCGCACTACTACACCACTTGCAACAGGCCCAACTAACTCTCCTTAACGAGACCGACTACCCAACGCGGCACGGAAACTCCGTAGAAAGAGATAACATGCCCGATCTTGCCTTCATTAAAGGACGACTGTCAGCGCAATGGGTTAACACGCACGATACGTTAACGAGTGACCACACCCTCATACAGACATTTCTGCAAGCCATAGCATTCCCAAAGCGCCAGCGCAAACATCGCCTCACGGACTGGGATGAGTTCCGCAAGGAATATGAAGGAGACTTCCAAGACATGAACCTGAAAGATTGGGTAGAGGTGGTCCGGCAACGAATCCAGACTCACACAAAGGAGATCATAGAGAAATGGGAACAACCCAGCACTGATAAACATCTTATTCATCTCTGGGAGGCACGACATGCCCTCATTAAGAGATGGAAAAGAAATAAGCTCAATCGGAAACTACGCTCGCGCATTAATAAGTTCAACGAGGAGATCGTCGACTACACTGAACATCTCACTCGTGAGTAGTGGCACGATACGTGCAACAAGCTCAACGGCACACTGATTAAGAGCTCCACATGGAACCTCATCCGATCACTCATCGACACAACCCAGACAAAGATAGAAACGTTCTATAAGCTCCGCACGCTGCTAGAAACACTTGACAAGACCGACGAATTATTCAACGAGCTTAGAGCAACACACGTTGCGGATCCAGCTCAACCACAATGTGAGACTACGCAAGCGCAGAGCCAGAAAATGAGAGCCTCAATTGGCCCGATCACAATGGCGGAATTAGAGCGTGCCTTAGCAGAAGCAAATCCGAATAAAGCGCCAGGACCAGATCAAATTACGACAACACAGCTTCGCAACCTTGCAGAAGCCGATCATGCATACTTACTTCAGCAAATCAACAATGTATGGGACACGGGCAGCTTGCCAGAAGAATGGAAGACAGCCAGCATCATTTTCATTCCGAAGCCTGGCAAGCCCTAAGCCATAGCGGATCAGCGGCCAATATCGCTAACATCATGCGTCGGTAAGCTGATGGAGCGTATTGCGCTTAACAGACTTCTTAGTCACCTTGAGAAAAGCCAACACCTACCCCATAATTTGATTAGATACAGCCATCACTTATCTACTCAAGATGTTCTGCTGCAACTCCACGAAGAAATTACTAAAGAAACAAGCAGCGCTCAACTTAAAGCCATTCTTGCTGTCGATCTCAAGAAAGCTTTTTATTATGTTAACCGCGATGCTATGCTGCAAGAGCTCGAAGCTACTGGCTGCGGGACAAAGCTTTATAATTATATGAGAGACTTCCTACGGAGTCGCACCTACACGCTACGAGTAGACGACACCACCTAACAACAGTATCCCCATCCGCAGAGAGGTATCCCGCAGGGTTCAGTGATCTCGCCCACACTCTTTAATCTTGTCATGTGCGTGATCCATAGAGCGCTGCAAGACATCCCAAACATCAACTATGCGATCTACGCAGATGACATTACCATCTGGATCAAGAGCGGCTCGCCAGGACACATCCAACAAACTCTCCAACAAGCAATAAACAGGGTACATGATGCTGCTCAGACCATTGGCCTTACATGTGCGCCGGAAAAATCTCAGTTGCTACTGGTTCACCACAAAAGATGCCAGCCGCTCATCATACAAATTGTAAACGACGGCGTGTCGATTTCCCAACCGAACTGCATTAAAATACTCGGTCTCCATGTCCAGAAAGATGGAGGCCCGGCTGCGACGGTGCAGCACCTGCTCAAGCAGGGAGAGCAGGTGCTTCACATGATGCGTAGGGTATCCAACCGCACCAACGGAGTGAAGGAGGCTGATATGCTGGAACTACGAAACGCACTAATTATGTCGCGCCTGCGGTACCATGTGCCCTATACCAATCTCCGCCAACAAGATATCAATCGGCTTGATGCTCTCATCCGAAAGGCGACAAAGCTGGCCATCCACATACCGTTTAGTGCCAGCACTAAGCTCCTCCTTGACATGGGTTCCCATAACGCGGTGGCGGAACTAATCAGTATTCATCGCCGTCGCCAAGAACTCCGTTGGCAGCACACAAGTCAAGGCAGGCACATCCTCCATAGCATCGGTCATCATCCACGAGCTTCGCCTACTGTGGACACGTGCCCAATACCACCAAAACAACGTGAACTCCTTACCATAGCTCCACTTCCTCGCCACATGAATCCCGAACGAGACAAGGTGAGGCGACGCCAAAGAGTTGCCTACTTCAAGAAGTATACGGCAAGATACACTGACGCCATCCACTTCTACGCTGATGCTAGCGTTGGGGCACATGGCTCCGCTATATCAGTCGTGAATAATAACCTCCAAACTATACAGACGGCGGTACTCCCAGAGACAGATCCGACCTTAGCGGAGCTGACTGCCAATGCAATTGCGATCAAACATATGCCCCCTAGCAACTCAGCCTACCCACAAATCATATTTACCGACTCCACGGCGGCTTGCAGAAAATTGTTGCAAAACGATGTCCCGGCGCACATTTCCACACTTATGCAAGAGCACCTACAGGGGCCTTTAGAAATCATCTGGACATCTGGTCACGACGGGGTGCCGGGAAACGAAAGAGCTAATCAGCTCGCATGCGAGACTCTGAACCAGGCGCCCGACATTCCGCAACCAGCCCAGATGACAAAGTGGGCTCCTCTGCTTCTGCGGCATTATGAAGATGCAAGGCGAAAGTTTCATAAGCTTTCCAAAGAGCTCACCCGTGATCAGGGTGTACTCATCCGTCAGGCACAGAGTGAAACACTCCCTATGCCAACGCGAATGCACCTCCTCCGCGGGCTCTCACCTGAGGATGCCCCACCGTGCCGACACTGTGGCGAACACCCGAACACATCCGATATCCTCTGGTCCTGTGGACTGCCCCCACCTCCCTTGCCTGCCCCTACAAATTTTTCCCTTAAACCCCATGCAAGGGGCTTACAGAAGCCACCAGCACTGACGACCTTGCGGCGTTTATCGGTGCTGCACTGAAGAATGCCGCAAGCGAGGCTCTATACTGAGGGCCTTTTCACCACACCACCCAACATGAAAATAAAGTTTTTTTAAATGCGAAGGATTTATTGCCGGTGGCTCTGTCCGACCCTCCCGCGTCCCACACCCCCACAGTGCATGCGCGTCACCTCCCCCTCTCTCTCCTCTCCCACGCTCCCCCCTTTCTCTCCTCTAGTAATCCTGTACGGTGCGGCGCCCGCGTCCCACACACCCACAGCGCATGCGCGTCCCCTCCCCCTCTCTCTCCTCTCCTACCCTCCCCCTTTCTCTCCTCTAGGAATCCTCTACGGAGCGGCGCCCGCGTGCCCCACCCCCCCCACAGCGCATGCGCGTCCCCTCCCCCTTTCTCTCCTCTCCTACGCTCCCCCCCTTTCTCTCCTCTAGGAATCCGGAGCGGCGCGCACGACAGCTGGTGCGACAGCTGCATACTCCGCTGGGGGCACCACGGTAGTTCCGCGGTATGAAAATGACGGAACGCGCGGGCCTCATTCTCTCTCCTGTGCAGCGACGCGATGAGCGCTCGGGCTGCTGCCGCGAAACCATCTCCCGCTCAAGCTACCCATCTCCCCGCTGCTTCGCATCCACACATGGTTCCCTTTAGCGGGAGATGGAGTAATTTTTTCTCTCTCTCTCTCTCTCTCTCTCTCTCTCTGAGTCCACGTCCCCGTTACCATTATATCAGCGCCGCCGATCGCTCGACGGCGCTGATATCGTCGCTAGTCCTCTTCCGGCTTACTTCAAAGCTAAAACGGACGGCGCTTCGGAATAAATTATCGACGCTCACAAGCCGCAATATTTTCTTACCGTTGTTATCGCTCTTCGCAATAATTGTACACGAAGAAGAAAACACGCTTATATTAGCGGCGCCGTCAGCTGCGATGCGAGCACAGCCGAGCCGGGCACGGCATCTGAGCTGGACAAGTATCGCAGCTCTCGAGTTCATGTGCCTCGAGTTCTCGAGACAGTGCACTTCTTCCGTCGCGCGAAAGAGCGCTGAGTGGTAAGCGCTCCCTTGGCAAAGTAGCCAGCTGTATACTTACGCACACGTTGCGCTACTTCGTTTGCGTCGTATTACGCGGTGATAAGCTTTATAGTCTGTGCAATCTTTTTGGCTCACGGGGCGAATTTATGTGTCTTTCTGTATTCTGTGTAAAGACATTAAACGCAGTAAATATTAAAAAAACATATTACGCGGTGATAAGCTTTATAGTCTGTGCAATCTTTTTGGCTCACGGGACGAATTTATGTGTCTTTCTGTATTCTGTGTAAAGACATTAAACGCAGTAAATATTAAAAAAACAATGTTGCTTCAAACATAAACTTGCGGGAAGTTGTCGAGACCATCACAGAGCTATTTTCTTCGAGATTTGAGGTTTTGAAATTATTTTTGTTAAGAAACCTTGCCATGCAGATAGTTTCAGAAGCGACGGTGGTTTCAGTCATGGTGTACGATGAACCTTAACTTACATGTAAACACCAATACTGCGTTGTTGACGTCTGAAGGCATGAAGTTCACAGATTCTTATGACCTTTTTTCCT
The DNA here is from genome assembly GCF_013339745.2 of Dermacentor silvarum. NCBI lineage: Eukaryota > Metazoa > Arthropoda > Arachnida > Ixodida > Ixodidae > Dermacentor > Dermacentor silvarum. The sequence continues at coordinate 303,851,412 of NC_051154.1, forward strand.
GCTTTTTTTTCTTTTTTCCCTTTTTTTCTTTCAGCTAAGCTCCCCACACAGCAGGCAGCTGTGAGGAGGCGAGGCATTCTTTAGAGTTTTTGCTCCTATTCCTTTCGCGCTGACGAACTTTTATGTCTTCTTCATCAACATTCCCGGGGCATTTTTTTAGCACCGCAGCGGAGCCTTGTTCCGGCGTTCACTGAGCCCACGGACGGTCATTAAGCGGAGTGCTGCCAAACTGATAAACGACCGCTGGTCACGAAGGAAAGGAGGGCCAGCCAGAGGCAAAGTTTCTGCAGCCCGAGCCGGGAAGAACCGCCTGCGCCTTCTTGAGCCCCTTCTACTCGATGCCTGCGATCGCCGCATTTCGTGGCTGGAGCAGGCGGGCATCCATAGCCATTCGCGGCGCGCTGCCAGTTATTTGAGAGAAGAAGCTCCAGAACTACCGAAACGCTGCAATCAATTATACGCATAGTTTGTCTCCCCGACAGCGAAGCCGCCCTCGAGAGAATCAACAAAAGGCCCACGAGTCGGCCCTGCCTTGCTTCCGAAACTCTGGGTGGCGGCGCCCGAGAAGCCTACGCGATCCGAGCGCCACACCGCTAGGCGTCGATTCCGCTCAACAGCTGGGTGCTTCCCAGGTCATAACGCTCGGGCATGAAACAAAGCACCAAAAGAACAGGGCTACATCCGGGGACAGGTCAAGACCTTCAAGCTTATTTGGGTGCAGCAAGTTAAGGAAGAAACCCCGGGCCGGTGCGAGAGGCTATACGCTGAGCCCATTCCTCTTCCGCAAGACTCGCGAGGCCAAGGGGGAATCAATCATGGCCTGGCGTGACATCATAGTGGCAGTGGTGTCGTGTAGGTGACGCCCGTTGTTCCTTCACAAGGGCTTACTGACCTCTGGAGAGCTCGGAAAACAAGTGAGACAGGTCACGCGAAGTACAACAGAATAAATTAACCCCAAGGATATGATACTCTTTTTTTTTTTTGATGGTATAACTTAAGTTGGCCGAAATTGGTTCCAGAATACTGTTCTACATCGGATAATAGGCTACAATAAATGCGGGGTAAAAGGCCGTCCACTCATAGGGGACCCTCCTCATTCGTATTTAACGCAATATTTCCAGGGGAGAAGTTTCCAATACTTTCCAGGGAAAAATTGCTCGACATGACGCGTTAGGCAGATATGGTATGTACCGTCTTGGGACCTGTACGTGGATCTCGCTGTTGGGAACTGGACGCGCTAGCCACTGTGCTAACACGCAACTTTTCGCACTTGAAAACTTGCGCGGGTATTTGTATGACCGGCAGACTGTGATAGTGGTGACGTCTGAGCATGTGTTTTGGATGCCACAGAAGCAATAGCGTATACGCGGTCGTAGACGATGTTGTGCGTGCATCCTAAGGAAGTTCTTCTGCTGAAGATGAGGTGTGACCTGACGTTTTCATTTCTTATGTTTATTTTTATTTTCCTTTTTTCTTCCTATGTGTGATTATTATATCTGTCCGTGTGACCACTCCCACTCGTGGATATGAGCTACGTTTTCAAGTCGCAGAAACAACAATGGCGGCGTCCTCTCTCATCCGGAGAGACGATATGTGTGACCTCGTGTGACAGCTTGCTGCATTCGCAGTGAATGAGTTCAGAGCCGCAGGAATCGCTGAAGTCTGCTAATCTATTTTTTAGCACATTCAACAGATCTCAATGTAATCGTCCTTGTCTGATCGCAAAATTCCGCCTCTACATGGAATACTTCAAGATCTGAACGCTGCTTTCGCGACAAATCCCAACTTCAGCTTAAATAGGTAACAGAGAGTATAGTATATATATTCTACTAAAAAAAGTGACAGAACGAGCAAAAATTACATATGCTAGTAGTTTATGACTTGTACAAGTATAGAAATAAGGCGGCAATTAGCAGGCAATCTTTGGTTACCTAAACACATTCCCGATCGTCCATTCTATAGGCATCTGTATACATATATCCAAAGATTGCTGAAAAAGCAGTCTAAGTATATTTATCTAACAACACTATTACTTTTTAAAATTCTGAGTTGAGAGAGTCGTAACCGAGAAAAGAAGTATTGTTGAGAGAATTATCTAGATTTCGAACATCAGCCGTTTCGCCATTCGCAAATGAATAGGCAGGTAATCACAGTCAAGTGTAGAGCACAATTATATGTTAGGAAATGGAGTATACGTTGGTGACAGTGTCTATCATGGTAAAACCTTAAAAAACAAGCAACCGGATCCATTAAATAACGAATAAAAAATATCGAATAAAGGTCACCCTGACAATGATTCTCTACCAAAAGCAGATTGAAATAGACTATTTCTGCCACGCACAAAAAAAACGGCTCCCTCCATCCCCCACCCCCCCGTTTTAGTGCATCGTGTTTCTTTTGGAGCTGGAAAAGAAACACGCCGCCGATGGCACAGAAAGCGACGAAAGCACTGTTGTAGTACTTCAAGTCGACAGTTATTGGCGACCGTGTGTAGACTTGGTGCGAACTTTCAAATGTGCGCGCAACTGTGCTCTATCTCCTCTCTCTTTCTCTCTTCATCCCTATACCCCCTTTCCCCAGTGGAGGGTAGCAAACCGGACGTGCGTCTGGTTAACCTTCCTGCCTTTCTTCACTTTTATTTCTCTCTCTCGCTCTCTCTCGTGTTTCTTTTTTCTGCTTTTCAGATCCATGGCACTAAAAGCAAAAAAAAAAAAAAGAAACTAGGATATTTTGACGGTAATCACAACTAAGACACGTAGGAAGGAGGCGTGACTACGCGGCGTGGGTGACTTGGAAGTAATGAACGTGCCACTGATACCAAAGGAGAGCAAACGTTTGCGCTCCATTAAGAGCTCATCAAAGTGGTTAGAAACATTCTATCACCAACTATGTTGCCGGCAAGAGCAACCTGAGAAAAGCACTGGCACCACAAAGTTATGCACAGATACGCCCGTGGTTTGCGTTGTAGTGCACGAACCCCAGGTGGTCAAAATTGTTCCGGAGCCCTCCACTACGGCGTGCCTCATAATCAGCACTGGTTTTGGTACGTAAAACCCCAGAAAGAAGAAGAATTGTGCTGAACGTCTCAGTAGACCGCCACAGACGATAATCTGACTGAACCGAACTAAATATTAGGCCCGCGTGCGTGCACGTTGTCTGTTAAAATTCATATCAGCAAAGAAGCGCTTCCCTCCTTGTTCACTCCAAGAAAACGCAGACAATTTGCACTATATGTTGCGGTCCACACGCGTGACTGGTTGCACATGTCGCGTAGTTCGCATCCTCGGTCCGGCAGATGGAGCAAAGGGGTTAAACTGCATCTCCCTCCTTCTCTAGATTCTGCACAGTTGAGAGTAGATTTCCATTATTTTTAGGTGTGTGCGCTTTATACGTGTGCCATCAGAAATAAACGATCGTTCAGCTGTCTAAAAGCTAGAACGTTCAGCCATTTCAGAGGAATATACTATAGTTGCGCTGCAGGTACTAGAAAATTAAAGTCGAGTAAAATCTGGCAAAAAACAAGAACAAAAAAGAGCGCGCAGGTCTTATGCATTGTGGTAATCAATATTATGCGAAGCATTTTGCAGGCAGCTGGCCATCTAGCATCACTTTGGATTCTGCAACAGGTTATCAGATGGAGCAAGATGCTTGGGTAAGGCGAGCAATTGTACGTGTGACATGATACGTATGTGGGGCGACAACAGAAAGCGACGACGACCATGACGACGGTAGTTTGATGGCGATGGCAGCATCACTGATTTTGAAAATTGAAGTTTGAAGTTTATTTCATCAATTCAAGCATACATATTTTATCCAGTGGTACAGCGGGAAGGGGTGGCGAAAAGGCAACTGAATGCCTGACATTGCGCCAATCCCCGCCCAGATCACGATATTGCACAACACTCAGCGTGTCACTCTATGTAATACATAAATGCAGTGAACAAAATAAAAAAATATTGCAGAACACTCAGCCTGGTGCTCTATTTCTTGTACTTCAGTGAAGAAACCTTATGGTGTTGTTCCGCGCAAGTCGCAGCATTAATTTTATGCAATGAAGCACACGCTTGGAGTGCTTAGACATGTTCAATGTATACCTAAAGGTAATGTCTGACTTTCAACGCGGACCTTCATTTACAGACAGGGCTGTGAATGTGAAACATTTGAAACGACTTACGACAGCGCCCTTATTCCTTGACGTAAAAGGAGTTTATGACAATGTATCTCATGATGAAATTCCGGATACCCTAAAGCTATTGGAATTGGCGGACACGCATTTCACAGGAATCACCTGTGGAGTCTGTCGTTTAAACATCAATTTCTCCACTCAATTGACCGCATCTTAACATGGGGACACACATATCAGCCTAATCATCATCTTGTCACAACCTATCTTCGTCTTCGTCTGAAGACCACATTCCTGTACTGCTTGGACTGACCACCAACCCATATTGTGATAACTGTGGTGCGTTAGACACTGTGAACGCATTTTGCTGGAATTTTCAGGCTACAGAGAAAAGAGAACTTGTTACTTCAGTAGTATGGGATCTGCTTTATAATAACCAATAGATCTAGGAAAAATACTGGATTCAGTGCCTTCTTCTTCAAAGAAAACACAAGCTTTAAAATAAATTTTTATGTTACCTGAAGACACAGGGGAGTGGCAGCCATGTGCTCGTCGCTTGGGAACCCTTTTTGCCTTATTGTGCAGTTGATCGTCCAACTTGATGCATGGCGACTTCCCCCATTGGAAGCCGAAGCTGCGTCTGAACCCTCATTGCATCGGCTAGTATCGGTCTCCGACATCAACGCACGTGGGTTTTCGGATCAAGATCAGCGGGGCACTATCGTCATTCATTTCGTCTACTGCGCAACCGAACTACTGCTTACAGCGCCGCCACGGGAGCTCTTACATGACCGTCATCATCTGGCCACCTTTAGCGGACACGGGGAAGCGGCAGCCATTGCTCGTCGCTCAGGAACCCTTTCTGCGTTCTTAAAAAAATTAAATTAAATTAAATTATGGGGTTTTACGTGCCAAAACCACGATTTGACGATGAGGCACGCCGTAGTGGTGGACTCCGGAATTTTAGACCACCTGGGGTTCTTTAACGTGCACCTAAATCTAAGTACACGGGTGTTTTCGCATTTCGCCCCCATCGAAATGCTGGCGCCGTGGCCGGGAATTCGATCCCGCGACCTCGTGCTCAGCAGTCCAACACCATAGCGACTGAGCAACCACGGCGGGTCTTTCTGCCTTCTTGTACAGGTTAGTAGAGGTGGGCAAAACGGCTCACTTCAGTGAGCGGCTCGGAACGGCTCCGCTCACTGAAATGAACCGGCTCATTTGAACGGCTCACCGGTTCCCTTAAATCTGTAGTCTGTCTTATGTACAGTCTAGCTATTTGGCTTTGAAAAATCGATGTATGCATTAGAATAACCGTGTTATATGTGATTTCGCTATGTTTGGAGAATATTTATCAATTACTTATTTTCAAAACGTGAATTTTTAATTGTAATGTACCTTTCTTTCCTGATATTGAGGATAAAATGCTTATACTACTGTAAGACAGAATGCTATGTATTTTTTAGAAAATATAACCTCATTGTCATTACAGGAGCTTTTCTGTTTTTGTGGTGTATTAAAATCAACTTTGGTCAAAATAAGAAAAATTATTGTGAGCGAGCGAGTGCCAGTAGCGCGAGTCGGCCCACACCGGCCACCAATCGTCGGTCAGAAATCGAAAAACATAGAAACCCAGCAGAAGACCCAGCTCTGACGGAACGGTTCGGCACGGCTCATTCAAGGAGAGAGGACCGGCTTCCTCACTCCGAAAGAACCGCCGCTCACTTACTTAACCACGGCTTCCTCTGTCTTCAAAAGAGCGGCCCACTGCTGAGCGCTCAGGAGCGAGCCGGATCTTTTGAAGAGCGAGAGAGCCGAGGCGAAAAGAACGGCCCGCTCCTGAGCGCTCAGGAGTGAGCCGGATCTTTCGAAGAGCGAGAGAGCCGAGGCGAAAAGAACGGCCCGCTCCTGAGCGCTCAGGAGTGAGCCGGATCTTTCGAAGAGCGAGAGAGCCGAGGCGAAAAGAACGGCCCGCTCCTGAGCGCTCAGGAGCGAGCCGGATCTTTTGAAGAGCGAGAGAGCCGAGGCGAAAAGAACGGCCCGCTCCTGAGCGCTCAGGAGTGAGCCGGATCTTTCGAAGAGCGAGAGAGCCGAGGCGAAAAGAACGGCCCGCTCCTGAGCGCTCAGGAGTGAGCCGGATCTTTCGAAGAGCGAGAGAGCCGAGGCGAAAAGAACGGCCCGCTCCTGAGCGCTCAGGAGTGAGCCGGATCTTTCGAAGAGCGAGAGAGCCGAGGCGAAAAGAACGGCCCGCTCCTGAGCGCTCAGGAGTGAGCCGGATCTTTCGAAGAGCGAGAGAGCCGAGGCGAAAAGAACGGCCCGCTCCTGAGCGCTCAGGAGCGAGCCGGATCTTTTGAAGAGCGAGAGAGCCGAGGCGAAAAGAACGGCCCGCTCCTGAGCGCTCAGGAGTGAGCCGGATCTTTCGAAGAGCGAGAGAGCCGAGGCGAAAAGAACGGCCCGCTCCTGAGCGCTCAGGAGTGAGCCGGATCTTTCGAAGAGCGAGAGAGCCGAGGCGAAAAGAACGGCCCGCTCCTGAGCGCTCAGGAGCGCTCAGGAGCGAGCCGGATCTTTTGAGCCGCTCTTTTGAAGAGCGAGTGAGCGGTGGTTCAGTAAGTGAACGGTTCAGTAAGTGAGCGGCGGTTCTTTCGTTCTTCAGCCGAAGGCGAGGGGGTGAAGGCGACTCTTGCGAGGAAGGGCGGGAGGGCAGTTGCTTTCTCGTACCGCTAATGGATGGCGTGGAAGTCGCACCCAGCAGAAGACCCGGCTCTGACGGAACGCATCGGCACGGCTCTCTGAACGCGAGAGAACCGGCTCCCTTTCTCCAAAAGAACCGCCGCTCATTTTTACTGAACGAGCGCTCACTCGCTCTTTTAAAAGAGCCGCTCACAAGATCCGGCTCGCTCCTGAGCGACCCATCTCTACAGGTTAGTAGTACTACGTCCTTGTACTCTGAGCGAACGAGCAATGTTTGTTTGCTATTCCTCCCGTGTCCACAAGTTGTGCGAGCAACTTTGTATGAATTATGAATGTGTATTTGTCGCCAAAAGCTTATTAATGTGTGGTGACGCCGAGTCCTATCCTGGGCCCCTAAGTTGGATCCAAGCTGTAAGCCTGACGTGCTTTCAGCTACTGCTGCTCTTTCTTTGAAAATTAACTCGCAGCTTAGAGAAATAATGGTTGCTCTTGATGAACTTAGAAATAACCAAGAAGCTCTTGCATCGAATGTATTCGAGTTAACAGTTCGAGTAGCCGCAGTTAAAACGTCTATTGAAGTAATAGAAGGCGGGGAGTCGAGCACTGACGTGCCATGAATCGTTGATGAAGCAGTGAGCAAGCAACTGCTTTGCATTCCCGCCTTGATCATCCTGAGGACCTCTCGAGGCGTAAAAATCTAATATTTTATGGAATTGGGCACAGTCGGAAACGCAGGTGCGTAATTTTCTTTCCCACCAGCTGAACTTGAATATCAAGGAGGAACTTATTTCGTGGGTACATAAATTGGGCAGTTTCGGCGCCAACATTATCATGAAATTTTTGTCTTCAAAAGTGAAAGACTTCATTCCTTCCCAGCGAGCAAAGTTTAAGGGTACTGGTGTATCCTTATGCGACGATTTCTGCCGGACCACGTGACAATCGCGAACGCATTTAATTGAATTTCGCTTCGTCATATCCTTACACGCTTCGTCATAACAGGCTGGTTATGAACGGAAAAAGCTGCGTGTATTGCACAACTACAAGCAGGGTTTGTGAATCCGGGCCTGCTTCTGCAACATATGTTCCAGCTAACACATCAGTAAACTCGCCTCCCGTCAGCTGATCCTATATGTCGCACTCCAATACCGACAACGCATCAATTCTATTCACGAATATCAGAAGTGATACGTTGTCGGTATTCACGAATTCATGAATATCAGAAGTCGCTGCTGAGCACCAGATCGCGCGATCGAATCGCGGCCGCGGCGGCCTCATTTCGATGGAGGCGAAATGCAAAAACGCCCGTGTGCTTGCCTTGCATGTAGTGCACGTTAAAGAACCCCATGTGATCAAAATAATCCGAAGCCCTCCACTACGGCGTGCCTCATAATTAGAACTGGTTTTGGCACGTAAAACCCCACAAAGAAGAAGAATATCAGAAGTATCCTTAATCAGAGAGCCGATTTATCCTCCGTCGCCAATTTCTGCTCAGCAGACATCATTATTTTCACAGAAACTTTCCTATCGGCGTATACATGTTGACTATATAGGTTAATAACAACTCAAACCGCATGCTAGGTTACTTACGACGTAATTTTTACTGATCACATTCATTAGTAAAACTACACCTATATAAAACGCTTGTTCGCCCTAAATTAGATTACGCATGCACTATCTGAAACCCCGAAAACACTACACTTTCAGCAATTACTGAATCCGTCCAAGATCGCGCAGCTCGTTTCATTCTATCAATTACTCTCGGCGTGCCAGCGTATCATCAATGAAATGAACGCTTACCTTATTTGAACTATCTACTGCGCCGTAAATGATTTCGCCTTTCATTGTTCCACAATACCTATCATTATAATCCGATTCTAAGACATTCTTTTTTCCGCTCCCGTCTATGTATCTTCGCGTTCAGACCTTAACTACAAAGTTGGTAAGCCATCTTGCCGGACTAATACATATGGCGAATCTTTCATTCCGACAACTATATAGCAAAGAATGGAACAATCTTCCGGCTTTCATCGCCACCATCATCGACACCGACAGCTTGTCATTTACAACTCCTTCCTGTAACGCTCTCGGACCTTAGAAGTATGCTAAATAAATAAATAAATTGGCAAGGTCTTGGCGGTTTGCATCAACACCACCACCTTCCTCTCAGCTGTGCATGCCACGATAATATATTTGCTTGCTTGTTTTTCCTTTGCCACCCTCCTCCTCATAGCCCCTCCCTTCTACTTTTTTTTAAGTCCCCGACCCCCTTCCCAATGCAGAGTAGCATGTAAGCGCCTACATATACGCCGGCAGGATTCTCTACATTTCAATAAAAAGCTTTCTTTCTCTTTCTCTCTCTCTCTCTCTCTGGACACGCAGTTGTCTGTGAGAAATATATTTTCCAGCATCCCGAGAAACATGCACCCTGAATACAACAGAGAAAGGAGGCGAGCGAGAGTGCAAGCTCTACGTAAGGCCTACGAAGGGACAAAACAAGGAGAAGTCAGATACACCGACGCGGCAAAGTACAAGAACAGAGCGGCCCACGCTATCAGCGTGATCAACGGCCAAGGACAAGAGGTAGCAGCGGCCTCGGTAAGCACTCCAGACATCGACTGCGCGGAAGAAACGGCGATAGCCCTGGCGGCCACTACGGGCAAGCGAGAGGAAGATCACATCACAGTCATCACGGACTCACAAACAGCATGTAGAAATTACCACAAGGCCCGCATTTCCAAACAAGCCCTGAGCATCCTCGAAAAACTATAGACAATTTTCAGGAACTGTACATTGTCTGGGCCCCGGGACACGAGTCCCTGGCGGGTAATGTAGCGGCTAACGCCGCTGCCCGAGATCACATTCTCCGGGCTATCCCACCGGGTTCACGAGCACCGGTAGACAACCATGATAGCGTGCCGAAAAGATACGCCGATATCCTGAGTCACCCCTGAATCCCAAGCTGACAAGAGAAGAGGCGGTGATCTTCAGCAAACTACAGACCGGCACATTCCCGCACGGCACCCTGCTACACGCCATGTATCCTACAAGCTATACTCACAAATGTGCATTCTGCTCTGCGCCCCATACCCTCTACCACATGGTATGGGAAAGCCAACAAAACCCATCGACACCACCCATCACCGGACCAACCGTCGAGCCGTGGAAGGCCCCGCTGACAAGCCCGAGCCCTGAAGACCAGCGCCGCCTGGTGAGCAGGGCCAAGCTATCGGCTCAGGCCCACAGCATCCTGGACTAGGGACGCCGCCCACCTCGGTCGATTTTAATGTCTGCTCATTTCTCTAAATAAAGTTTATTCCTCCTCGTCCCAATTTTGACTGAAGACAGGTCAGCCTCTTTTAGTTACAATTCTCGTGATGTACCGCAAGGCGTAGTAGTCAGCCATACGCTGTTCAACCTGGTGCTCGTTGGTCTTGCGGATTTGTCACCGCAAATAGTGCAGCTCTCCATTTATGCTGCCGAGTTTTGCGTATGAGTGTCAAGCACGACAGGATTCAAGTCCGTGCAAGGCTTCGGAAGGTTTCTACGGCAGTGCCGACATATTTAGGGAGACAAATCTTAGAGCGCTCACCTGAAAAGTGTTCAGTCATTACTGTTACTGGCAAATCGATGACAGCGTACACTTCGCGGATTAATAGACAAATAGATACCCAACAGACAAACGCCTCAATTTCTTGGCGTAGTCAACAATCGATACTTGTCTATCTTGACAAAGCGATTGACTGCTATTGTGGACCTTCTCACATTTATTTGCGGGAAGTCCTGGTGCGCCTTAGTACAGTAAGTGCTGCAATTATACAACATCATATCTTTGGGCTTAACGCGGCACAGCTTACCTGTACTAGGAAACACTTGCACGACACATATCTGCAGGATTCAGAGTACCCTCAGGGTGTCCAAGCCGTCAGAATCTGTCTCTTCAGTATCCGAAGAAGCGCATCTCTAATCGCGACAGTGGCCATTTGCCCGAGATTCTCCCATCACAGCCTACGTTGCTGCGGATGCACTGAGAGCACACGTTGAGCACCTGACTCGACTTCCCTTCCATTACCTTGCTTGCCTGACAGCAATAAGGCCACATACAACATTCTGCAAGAACATTGCTAAACATCAGGCCTACGCACCGACAAATGTTTTCGTCTCTTGGTTGTTTCTTCATTGTGAACCCATCGATGCTTCTGGCGTTGTTTTCCGCCGACCGCGTTATTCTCGGCGTTACATCCATCGTGAGTATGGACCACGTTTAAGGCTCACCGTCATCATTGCCAAGTGCGCCTCGTTCATGCCGCGCAGAACGAATAATCGCGCACCATAATACACCACCATCTTATCACGAACAACTTCTAGGCGATACATAGAGCGTGATTTTCGTCTGCGACAATATCGCCTATTGTGACCGCCGAAATACACACACACGCCACAGCGCACAGAGTCTGTGGGGAGCCAAACACCTTGAACCAAATAAGACCCGCAATTATTGCGCAAATGCCGCAGTGTTTAGCCAGTGTGGCTCCCAACTGCAAATTGCTGTAGTGACATGCGTTCGAATCCCAGTTGCGGCGGTACGCAAAGTTTTGTCGTAAACGCTCATTTCGGTGCATTTTAATTGCCCACGTAATATGTGACGCCTGGGCCGGTATTCACACAAACGCTTTACGCTAGAAATGTTCGTGAGAGGAAAGCTCAGCCACTTTGTGAACTTGGCCACCCCTGATGTGTTGCAACAACTTAAGTTGATGTGATGTGACGTGCTGTTATATTAGGAGGTCTGTGTTCTTTAGAGAAAGAGGAGGAGGCATAAGCTATAGGCGGATCTAGCCTTGCAAGACATGCCGACAATTGCCCCACCCGAGCGTCTCCTTTCTGGAAAGATCGTCACCGTTCAGAAGCGCAGCGCGACACGGATGAACAAGACGACGCCGACAGCGAGGAGGAACAGGACACAGTCCCGCAGCCTGTAAGTCATCCCACGTACGGTGCCGTGACGGGCCGCCCGACTCCAGACCAAACACCCTGAATTGAGTCCACATCACTTAAGGGCTGCACGGGGAGAGCGATTTATGAGCCGACTATAGTATATTATGCAGGTATTACATCGTGATTTATTGCCTGATTACGCAAAACAGACCCGCACTCACAGGCACGCGTGCGTGTATCAAAATGTGTTTCTATATGCAGGGCATCCGAGCAATCATGCACGAAGATTTTTGAAAAGACGAATTATTCTATGCGAATAAGAGCAAGTGCGTATTGTTTGCAGACTTGTTGAGAAGCGGGCCATTAAATTTAGTCTCTGACATCCAACTAGCTAATTAAAAGCAATAAGCCAACTTTTTAATTGTTGTAATACCACGTTGTTGTAGTACCAAGTGACTCCGCACTCGCGTGCGCGAGCTAGCAGCACCATTAAACTGTTCCAGCAGGAAAGCAAGCTCTTCATTTCAGCTAGGCTCGCCACCTTGTTCACTCACAAGCGCTCATCTAGTCTGGTTGTCTTCACAAAGTGCATCAGCGCTTTAATTCACAAGGCCGCCAAAGCGCTATAGAGCCTTATTGAGCTTTTGGAGACAACCGGTCTAGATCACCGCTTGTGAGTGACATATTCATCTGCGGGTGAGCATACAATGACTCTTCTTCTCTCCTTCTTATCTTTCTTTCCTCCTTCCCCAAGCGTAGGGTAGGCAACCGGGCGATACCTTAGTTAACCTCCTTGCCATTCCTTCTTGTCTTTTTCTCTCTTCTCCCTCTGTCTCTCTCTTAGGCTTACCACTGAGGGCAGCGCGTTTCCTTGATGTTGGTGCGCAATAATCTCCGGGAGATGTTGGCGGTGCCATAGAGAGAACACGCACGTGTTGTTATTGTCCCCGCTCGAACCAGTAACAGCTCGCGTTCCCACTTACACTGTTTCATTGCACTACTGTTCCTTGCGCGCAGTAGCGTAGACACAGGGTTATTTGCTATATTTCGCAAGCTTTCTAAATTCGTCGTAAAAAATATACATGCGATGTGTACCTTGTTGAAAACATCTCATTATGAGAATTCTTACGGTTGTATAAACCCCATAATTGGCATCTTGGAAACTAGGAGAATTAAATATTTAGCTAGTTACTCTAATTAACAAATTAACAATTAGCAAATTCGGTGGCGCCTTCTCAGCTGGACTTTGAACAGCATGCACTTGTTCTATTCATGTACAATGACTAGTCTCTTTTAAAGCTTCGTGCATGATAGCTTGGACACCCTGCATAAGCCAGTTTGCTGGCGCCTGAATTGCTCGCTGCGTGAGCAATGTAGTGGTAGTGGTCGACGGAGTTTTCTTCGCCCTATGGCGATTGGGAAGCTGACGTTGAAGATATGATCTGACGACGGCACAATAACGCTGATGATGACACTGGTTGTCTGGAAGCACCAAGCAAACCCAGTTTCCAGTTGTTAATTGCTGCCGCAGTAAAACAATTTGCCTGCAGATCGTATATGACAATCAAGGTGACAAAAATTATCTGTGTGTAGTTTTGTGCCATGAAAAAGTGCGCCCGCTGTTAAGGTACAAGAAAAGGTGCTCGTTTTATTACCGTCTCTGTGTGTACAGCGCTAAATGTTGCTGGTCGTTTCTCTCATCTTTTTTTAGAAGTACACAACACGGCCAGCAGGCAGCATGTGAGGCTACGAATGGCAGTCAGCTCTCGCGGAGGGGCTGCTGAGCTGAGTGGGGTTTTCGTGGAATTATTTTCCCGCTTTATTCTTCACCCCCCCCCCTCTTTCCCCACCATAATAAAAGGAAGCAAACGACCATCTCTACGCTATTCGCAAACAGCTAAACAAAATCAATGCGTCTACTCGTGAAGGTGTGGATGACGTCCTCACATGTCTTCTCATTAGCTGTGGCGTGTCATTGGACTTGTAGGAGGGATGTGTGAAATATATATGAGTAGGGGTTGTATTGCTTGGGTTGATGGTGGCAGCGGGGGCTACTAGGAAATACTAACGCAAATATTAACACATGCACCCCTGACAACTGAAAATGTAATCTTATAGATTTTACAAAAAGAGAAAACAAAGATAATCATTAATATGTGCTCGCATTTGCGCGCTTCCACATGAGCCAATTTCTTTCTATCTAGCAGGCAAGCAGAAATCTATGAAAGTTACTCAGTTGCCCCCTAGGCATAGTGAAGATTGCCTTCACTGTGTGTGTCAAAAACCACACATACTGTGGTTTTTGACATGCTAAAGGGCTCACAATCTCGTCCACGAGCTGACCACTGGGACTAAATACTAATTTTGCGACAGAAAATCCCGCTGCTATATATATGCAGTGAGTGGAAAGGTTAGACGCGGGCACGCCTTTTATAGAATGATTTTAATCTTAGTGCCATTCATTAAAGCAGCACGCGCTTGCCCAATGTATCGTTCAACCCACCGCTCAGGTGCATATTGTTGAGAAGCATACTTAAAGTGAACTGAAAGTCAAGTCGCACTGTTCATGCACCCTGCTTAGCAATCCCTTTGTGTGCTCCTATAACATGCAGCACCTCATATTTTGCCCACCTTGTCTTCCTGCTGTTGTTAGTACAATATCTACATCATACTCGAACGCGTTTCCAGATGGTCAGAAATGTGGCGACCTTGAAGAAGGGGGACACCTTTCATGCGCGTAGGTTCTCCTTTTTCATGGATATAGCTCCTTCTGAAGCTGCTTTTAGCCGAAGCATGCATTCCCCAAAACGTTATTATGCTAGAACTGTTAGGAAAATTGAATATCGGCCAGTAGTGATGTCGGACATGTTAACGAAGGCGGTTGGTCAGCTCCAACAGCGCTTAAGAAAGAAAGTTTTGGGAATTTCAGTTCCTGCTTCGGAAGCAACTTGGTGGCTTGGTGACAACGTTCTCATAATTTCCATTTTTTTCCCAGCCTTGCAACATGGTGGCTAAAGCCCCTCTCGTTCGGTGAGCGCAGTAGTTTATAGGAACCGACTTCATACACGATTAAGCTATCCCGTTCTTCCCCGCTGCGACGTGGACAGGTTTGGAGGATGATCTACATTTTTTTGGAAAATATGACCAACAGATGGTATCATATCTTAAGCGCATATTAATGTTCAAGTGCTTGAAGGCATCTTCACGTGCAAATTTGCACGTGATTTCACAACATTGCCTTATTTGCCTGACTGTTTTGAGGACGCCCATGGAGGCTTAAACAAATGGTTTTCTGTCAAAGTAGTGCAAAATATTTATCTGTATCGAGGCGCATTTTTAATATGTAACATTGTAGAACAGTTCTCTGTGATTCATGCCAAACATCTCGCTCAAGGCAGGAAGTTGTATGGATGCGATGCTAACGCCGGATGCCTGGTCAATTACGCGAGGTGAACGGTGAATCCATGGTGTCGTGCCTAAAATCAGCTTTCACTATGGTGTACTGCAATGGGGCAATGTGTCGTCCGTATAGCAAAACAATGGGAGAACCGGTGTGACTTCTGCGATGACGCCACCAGGCAGGCGCTACGATCGACCGGGGTGCCTAGCGCGCGAAATTTAAATATGGTGTGCAATAATTTCGGCATTTATGAACTAAAACGCTCTCAAAAAACAATTGGAAGTATTATAATTTGCAATAAATAAATAATACAAACTGTTAGGATACATCAATAACGCCTTCTAAGCTTGCACGTTTCCAATCACAGATCATGCAGTGTTCCTGATATGTGTCACTTCTCAGCGCTTTGGTTGCAGAAGACCAACACTCGTCTGCTCATTCCGTTCGGTAAGCACACATAAGTTTTAGTTATCAAAGTATTTCGAAACACCCGAGGATGAGAAGCCCGGAAGAAGCACCTGCACTGTGCCTGGAGGGTTGCACGGGATTTTTTTTCATGTTGCATCAGCAATAAAAGTGGTCGCCAGGCTTCACTGAAGAAAAAAAAATGCTCTGTGACGAATGCAGCCACCATCGTTTGCAAATTTTGCACCGCAAAAAGGGCGCCGAAGGGCAAGAATACAGCCCATGTTCCCAATGTCCCCGACCTGAAGAAGCCCGGAGTTGTTCTAATCGTTGTGCAGGAACCTCAACACGCCAAAAAAAAAAAGAAAAAAAATCAGATTCCTTCCACTACTGTGAAAATGGAAGCCAGCGAAGCTGTGACTATGGTGGGTCTGTTGTATATAGTGAATTTATATATTATCATCATTGAATACATTGAGCGTCGTCAGCGTGTTTGTCAAAGAGCAAGGACACCGGCGTCTTGTTTTCGCCCGGCACGATGGCCAAGTAGTGCGTTTGCTGCGCCAAGTCCGCCCCACCGTGATAGACTAGCGTATGAGCCACAGCGTTTATAACCGCTGTACGCGGCACGGCATCGTCAGGATCCTGGAAGATGTGGTAAAACGAGCGTCCGTCCCATAGCGAGTCCAAAGGGCAACTGCTGATAACAGCGCTAGCGCAATTTCTACGTCACGAGACAAAGGGGCAGAACGATGGGTGGGACGTGCCGCCGCCGAGTATCGCGACACTTGTGAAAGAGACATCGGCAGTAGCGAGGGCTATAACAATGCGCCATCCATCATCCGTTTTGACATCTGTGCTAAAGCACAACTGGCGGCAAACCGCCACGCACATGGAGCCGAAATTGTTGTTCTACGCATCGTTTTGTTCTACGTGTCGTTGAATGCCGTGCCTAGCACGAGCGCGTGCCGCTCGGGGCGGCATCCAGCGGCACGAGCGCAAACCGAGGGGCGCCAACGAGCCAGCTGCGGAAGAAGGCGACGACGCTCGAGCCAATGCTGATGATGATAGTTTTTTTATCGGCACGTGGACACGATCCTGGGGGAACTAGCCCTTAAAGGACCCTGAAACAATTTTGACAATTTCGTACAAATGTAATGAGAAGTTAGGGTAGGTGTTTCTAATCATTAATTGACGCATATAGGTGCTTCGCGTAAAGCGGGTAATTTATTATGCGGTTTTAAAACGGCACATCACTAACGATCACAGCCCGCCAATCGGCTGAGTTTTCAGCTGCCCCTGACCAGGTGACGCGATTTAACCATATGACGTCAGTAGGGCGAGCTATCCATAAGACGTCGGTAGGGCTGCCGAGGGCGCGTCATCGATAATTTTTCCAACTATATGGTAAAGAAATGTTGTTCGTAATAGTTGCGATGTTAGTTCATTTGTTTCTATAAAAAGAAAGTAACAGAAAGAGAATGCACGAGGGCAATGTATCACTGCACGAAAAGCACTTCCTGCACAGAGCAAGTGTCGTCCGCTTATGTTACAACGTGCTCCGTGTTGACTAGAGCTGCGCGGTCAGTGTTGGTCTCGTTCTTTCTTTTCGCGAGCACCATGGTTCTCCCTTGTTGTGCTGTGGGTTGCAAATGTAGCGACTGGCAATATATCAAGCTGTGACATCATGGCCCTCTGCAAGGCAGCAGACGAGCGGAGTGGCTGCATCGCATCGAACTGTCGGTATCCGAACGGCGCCAGCATCTACGCGTTTTCAGCCGTCACTTCAGGCCGAAGGATAACTACCACAATAGAGTTTAGCGTGAGTGTACGGGGCGTTTTACTATAGTTTTACTGGATGAACAGAGGCGTTAACGTTAACTTTTTGCATGGTGCAGCCACCTGGTGCACAAAGCTCGACCAAACACAGAGCTCAATATAGCAGTAATCAAGTGTAGTCTATTTTGCTGCTGGCGCAAATTTTCGGCAGGAGCGTAATCTTGAACACGTTGTCTTTTTAAATGTTTAAAATGTTTTACACTTGGTTACAGCAACATACCTCTGTTTTGGCTGGTTAAGCTCTGCACCACCAGATGGCTGGACCGCGCATGCCGATCAGGCCGCTCACGTACGTCTACGAAGCTCC
The DNA here is from genome assembly GCF_013339745.2 of Dermacentor silvarum. Classification (NCBI taxonomy): domain Eukaryota; kingdom Metazoa; phylum Arthropoda; class Arachnida; order Ixodida; family Ixodidae; genus Dermacentor; species Dermacentor silvarum. Next base: position 303,869,112 of record NC_051154.1, read on the forward strand.
TTCATCACAGCGGTATGGAGGGGCTTTAGTTTACGCCTCTGCCCATCCGTCAAAACACCCAGCTCGCCTGTGGTTACCGGAATACCGGACACGCTCGGCGCAGCAACAGAACGCTCGCAACGCACACTGCCTGGATCGCTCTCGCTGGGGATCGTCGGCCAGGCGGCCAGCGGAGAGGTTGGAGAGCCTTCGCGCGCTGGCTCCAAGACAACCGGAAGTAGGCGAAACCATGTCACATCATGACATAGAGCCAGTGAAGGCGGAGCTTAGCCCCGATCACTAGGCGAATGAGTTGAGGAGAAAAAGCATGGCTAGGGAGGAAGGTAACTTGTAATCGTCCATAGCTCTACTCTACCCTACGCGCCTACAGAACTTGTCCGAACCGTTTCACGGACCCTTTAAGAGGAAGCTTTAGCTCAGGCCGAACTGCGACGCGGCCTATTCAAATACATGCAAAACGCAGAAACGCTTTTCGGAGATAACCACTGGACCGATTTTAATAAAATGTGTTGCATTTGAGAGAGAAAGTTGAATTCTAGTGACCGTTGCAAACGGAATTTCAATTTAGGGCCTGAATTTTGTTAAAAGAATTTTCAAAAATTCGAAAGTTCAGAAAAAATAGAAGCCCGAAGTTTACAAGTTAATAGCTCTGCAACAACAACAGATATCGTGGTTCTGTAAACCACATCCATTAGATCATTAAAAGCGGAGAAATTGGATATGTCAATTTATGTCTTACACGAATTCGTTCCGTTGTGTATAACGGATTTGCAAAAGCTGTATATCCATATTCCTAAATGGTTTAGGTTCATGCGCAACATATAACTTTTGCCCGCTTTAGATGTACTATTAGATGCAATCCTCAGCATTGTGATATCGTTTTTCATTGCTGAGTTACAGAGTTGTAAACTTGTTCGTTTCGTTTCCTGAAAATTTGCGATTTTTGCCAATTTTTAATTATAAATTGAGGACCTAAATAAAAAATTCCAGAACCAATGGTCACTAGATATTTTTCTTTTCACTAGAAGTTTTTCATTTAAATGCAACAAATCTCGTCAAAATTGGTGCAGTGGTTGCCGAGAAAAACGAATTCTCCTTTTACATGTATTTAGATAGGAGCACCCGAGCCACAGCTACCGCTTAACAGCTTCGCTGTACGACGACCTTTACAAACCCAGCGCTTGCCGTGCACATAAATGTGAGAACGCGGCAGGAAAAACGGCAGAAAGTAATCGGCAAGCTCCGCACGAACATGCATGACCTCCGCGACAACCATAACTACGGATCCCGGGGGCCCTTGTTGTACAGTTATGGCTCCGCTTGCCAGCAATGACTTCAGGCTGCAGCGACAGATGACGCTACAGTAGACCGGGATGCTCCAGCACCCGAGGTCATCATCTCAAAAAGAGGCACATTTTCGCCCCCGGACGACACACTGCCCTATTCAAGTACACCATACTTTCACCAACTCCTGCGTTCACAGAATGGCGTACAGCTCCAGCCAACAAGTTCTAAGGATAAAGGAAGGAGGCTATCTTAGAGTCGTATTCTGGCTCGATCACGGTTGTCGGTATCAGAGAGAGAGAGTGAAACAAAGGAAAGGCAGGGAGGCTAACCAGAAAAGAAGTACAGTTTGCTGCCCTGCAACCGTCCGTTTCGCCACTCATCTTTCACCGATCCTGCCTCTTTGGGGACGCCACGTTCGGCGGATGCTTCATGGCTAAGCCAGTGGGTAGTACGTCCGTTACTCCATGGAGAGGTCGCGCCAGGTGCTACGTCAGGCAAAAGTGAACGTATCTCCGAAAATGACGAATAAAGCATACAAACTTTGATTACGGGCCCACCTGATGAGAGGCTGGACCAAAAACTGAAAACTACTTTGAAGCAAATTACGTCCGGAAATAAAGAGCCGTTGCGCGAGACAGTACTTCCTTATTGCACAGGATTTATCATCGCCTGAAAAAGGTTGCGTCCTGAGCATGACGTCGAAGTTACGTTGGCTGCGATCAACCAAATTGGGGAAATATCTTGTCATCAATGCGTTATTGTTTGCTTTTTGCCAGTGGACTCTATAACCATGTTATCGCTCTTTCGCAAGGCTCAGTTACTGCACCGAAGACTTCATGAACTTTGTCGACAACTCGCTAGACCTGTGTTGACAGGCCTGTGTAATCAGGTTGTAAGCACGGCATGGATGGTGTAGTTATCCATTATCGAGTGTATACCCGAGCATCACCGGCCGTTTTGGAGCGCACGATGGAACGTGTTTAAAGGGACACTAAAGGCAAGTATTAAGTCAAGCTAAAGTGACCGATTAGTGCTCGAGAATCGCTAAGGCGTCAATATAATCGCGAACAGAGCCCTAGTAAGCGAGAAATTGAGGTAAACGCAGGAGACGATTAGAGACTCCCCCGGGACATTCACGTACTTTCCCGATGACGAAGGCACTCCTCATTTAAATTCAGTCACTAGTACTTTACCACTAGTTATAAACACTCCATTGTATTGAATTATAAGACAAAGGAAAATGTTACTTGTCCAGTTCTATTTCATTTTTACAAAAAAAAAAACTCATTGACATTACCCTTGACAACGACGTGGGCGGTCGAAATGTTTCGTTTTCGCTCGACTCTGCGCCGCCCGCGCTTTCGCGTTTCAGCAGTTTCGTTATCGCGTTGTGCTGTGCTGATTTTCCTGGCTCGCGAAACTCGCACTAACTGCAAGAAGCAGAGAATTCCACTTCCACATGATGTCGCGGGATGCCCGAACGGTCCACGCCACTTGACCAAAAGCAGCTACAGCGGCGAATGCACCGCTCTGCCTTGACTCGGTTTCTCCATGGCCGCACGTTTGCGTTTTGTGCAAACAATCCTCTGGAGGTGACTCCAGACGCGAACTCTTTCCACCCCTCATCTGCTATCCCACTTCCGCCCCGTTTCGCCAGAGTGCACTCTCTGTGGAGAGTCGCACGCCACCTTAGACCACATCCTCTTCGGCTGCCCTGCCGATCCTCCCTCGCAAGGACAGCCCGTCATCGGAACATGGGAGGAATGGGAGGCCCTCCTTGCGTCGCAGGACTCGGACACCCAACTTCGCTGCGTCAGCCGGGGTGCCATGCCATGGCCCTACGTGGCTTGGACACATGCGCGTAATGTCAGGGCTGTGCGGTGGCCCAGGGCCCTTGAAGGGTCCAAACTCGCTCGCTTAATAACGTTTTTCCATCCATCCATCCGACGGCAGCAAAAGGCGGTAAAGGTGTATGTAACGTCACCCCCCCCCCCCCCCCAGTTGGGTGGCGGGAGATTTCAATTGCGATAAAGGTATTCGCACCCTTCAGATGCAATTCTCTCGTAAACTAAGTATTTTCTTGGCAGTAAAGAAGCGTTGCGAAATTTCTGGAAAGCGAAATGCAGAAAACACCCATGTACTGAGATTTAGGTGCACGTTAAAGAACCCCAGGTGGTCCAAATTAATCCGGAGTCCCCCACTATGCCGTGCCTCCTAATCAGATGGTGGTTTTGGCACGTAAAAGGCCATAATTTAGGTTTCTGGAATGGTATTTAAGGGACATAAAAGTCAAATAAAAAGTCAAGCTAAAGTGATAGAGTAATGCTCTAGAACGTCTAAGGCGTCAATATAATCGCGAACAGAGCTTTAGTAATCGAGAAATTGAGGTAAATGCAGGACATGATAAGAGACTCCCCAGGGACATTCCGGTACTTACCCGATGACGAAGGCACTCCTCAAAAAAAAAAATGTCACTAGCACTCAACAACTGGTATTAAAAAGATTGTTTCGTTGGATTATAAGACGGAAGAAAATGCTAATTGTCTACTTCTATTAGATTCTTAGAAAAATTGCTTTTTGGCGTTACACTTCATAACGATGCGGGTGGTCAAAAGGTTTCGTTTTCGCTCGACTCTGCACCTCGCGCTCTTTCGAGTTTCAGAAGTTTCGTTATCGCATAGTGCTGTGCTGGTGTTGCTGGCTCTCTAAACTCGCACTTGAATTTGCTAGCAGCTTGAGAGTCACGACGGCACGTCCAGACGGTGACCAGCTTCGTCGCCCGATGTCGCATTGCTGAAGTCCTCGCTGCTTTCGCGCTCGGAAGAGCCGGTGTCGAGGCCGCCGTCGTGGTAGGTAACGACGCCGGCAGCGCGAGCCCTCCGCAGCATGTCACGCTAATCGGAGCTTAACTCGCTAAAATCGAGCCCAGCATCGCGAGCCAATGTGTCGTTGTCAGGGTCGTCAACTAGTTGGTCCATTGCGATGAGCGTCGATGATCACCGTGTTCACAATTCGGCGCGCGCTTTACCTTCCGCTATGGTGGCTAGCCACCATACTTCCGCTTTTGCTCTGCTGTCGGCTCTGTCTTGGCTGTTTCTGGTTGTGCGTTCGCGCTTTCTGCAAAAAAAAAAAAAAAAACGTAGCGCCTGTTTGCGGGCGCCGTTTTATTCACCGGCGGCACAACGTAACTATATGGCCATGACATCACCACTCCTCGCTCGGGAAGGCGATTTGTATTACGTTAGAGGTACGCGGACGCTTGAGACGCAATTTTCTGTTAAAATAAGTCTTTTCTTGGCACGAAACAAGCGTTTCGAGGTTTCTGGTATGATATTTCAGCAGTCGCATGTTGACATAATATTTGCCTTCAGTGTCCCTTTAAACAGTCCACCTCGGCTAAGTATTCGCCTTTAGTGTCCCTTTAAATAGCAAATGGGACTCGAGCAGTGGGACACCAGTGACGATCGTCGACCGTGCTCGAAACATACAGGGTTTTTTTTTTCTTACCTCGAACATCTTTTCAAGTGAAGCTTTCATTGGCCTCTCCCCCTCCCCATTTATTTGTCGGCTGTTGTCTTGCATGATTCGCCGCTACCGGACGTAGTGTGAGCGTCTGAAAGACTTCTGAAAAAGATAAAATGCTACCCTTTGATGGGATACAGAGGACCTTAGCAACAAGATGTTCTTAAATGACATTACTTGCTGCGCAAATCCTGTGTTGTGAAGTACCACGCGAAAATTTGAAATTTATGCGAATTCTGAGTTAGCGCTTTCACATAAATAATTATCTATTATGTTCATACTGAATATTTTCTTGTGTCTGTTTTAGCCGGTCTGTATTTGTTAGTACTGTCTCTCTCTCTCTCTCTCTCTTGTTTTTCTCGTTTGTTTCCTTTAGCCGCCAATTTCTTATAAGTACTGTTTGCCGAAGAGAGAACGAGTAGCGGCCATCACCGATGACGCCAAGCCCCCCTGCATTTAATAAAGCAGGAGAGGTCGCCTCAAACATTTAATAATAATAATAATAATAATAATAATAATAATAATAATAATAATAATAATAATAATAATAATAAGAATAAAAGCCCAAACAAAGTTACCGTCATGCCGAACGTCCTTGGCTTATCTCGTCCTTCCAAGAAATTTGCGAAAAAAAGGTTTTCATGTGGATGTTGTTATTTTTCTACTAGCCAAAAGGTTCTAAAGGCTTGCGACGCAATAGGGCGACTGGCAGATGGAAAACTACAGCCGGGGTTGCGCTGTAAAACGTAGAAATCCTCTTGTTCCGCTGGCATCGTTTACCAGCACCTACTCGCTTGCGGAAAAGCCTACACTGAGCAGCCTATAGTAACCGTGTGAATGAGCGTATACGTTTTTTCTCTGTTAGATGTATTTAGGTTGTTCTCTAGTTTAACTCATGGGCATAAATGTGACAATACCCACCACGGTGGGTCAGTAGCTACGGCGCTGCGCTGCTGAGCGCGAGGTCGTGGGTTCGATCCCGGCCGCGGCGACCGCATTCCGATATGGGCGGACTGCAAAAACTCTCGTGCAGCGTGCCTTGGGTGCTCGTTAAAGAACCGCAAGGGGCGAAAATTAATCAGGAGTCGTCTGCCACCGCGTCGCTCAGAACCCACTGTGCAGATTCAGAACGCTCAAACCCTCAATTATAATTTTAACAAATGTGACATTCTACAGTAGGATACAAGTTTAGAAGGCAGCGGCATTTGACCCCTCAAAGGCGGATGCATACGAGCCTCCACCAATGAGCGCGCACTAAAGACTTGCGTCATGAGCCGGATGGCCGGTGTCCCCGCCGACGCAGAACATGGCAGCGGGACTATTTCTTTAGTCGCGGCGGAAATCGGCTGCTGCGCTTCGGTCATCTGGGCGGGGCCTCTCCTGTCTTCTAAAGTTGTACTCGACTATAGTGTAAGTGCTACTAGCGACTACCAGTTAAAAAATGCTTCAGCGGACACGTACGCACTCAAGCGCAAAGTTTTGGGAGCACAGAATTCGCGAGAAAGTTCATATTCATTTCCGCGTTCATTGCTAAGTCAAGTTCCGGTAAAATTGTGGTGCTCGCCCTAGCAGGCGTTCACTGCAGTGGCAGGTGTTCATTTGCAGAGACCCTTCAACACGTTCTTCGCGACGGTCCTCGCTACAGTGTACAGAGACGATCGCTCGCAACTGGAGGTAGTTCGTTTTAACCGCAGGCCTTTATCAGCACGAAGCATTTTGGAATACCAACCCCATCAGTCATCACAGCAGAGGGCGACGAAAACACTGCTACGTTTTTTTAAGGTCAACAGATCTGCATAAACGACGTTAGCATGAATTTGAGTTCATTGTGCTCCTGCGCTGAGATAGTCTGTAATGATCTCAACCTGCTGTGATCGTGTGTCTGTGCTCTCTGCCTCTCTTCACCAGTTGCCAAGTGTAGGGTAGCAAACCAAATTGTCCTCCTCTCTTTTGTCTTTCCCTCTGGTTCATTTGTAGAGTGGCTGAATACGTTAGCGTCGACAATATTGCGTTTCTCCCGAAAACTGTGCGTAAATCCGCACGTAAGTTGATCTTGAATATGATGTCATCGATGATTTTTTTTTAATTTGTTACGTTTTCCATCAGTCGCGCCTTTCGCACTCCTGAGGATGTCAGACTCAGTTAGACTATTTCTTCACAATGGACTTGTCAAAACAAAGATGCAATATTTTCGTACCTACTCTCTAAGCAAGCTAAATTTACCGCTCGTCATCCTATATGCTCGTGACAAAACTAATGTTCACTAATAAAAGCTCATGTCCACCACTAAGGGATATTCTTACAGGCTGCTGCGCAGTTTCATCGGAAATCCACTGCCTCGACATCTCCTCTGCGTGTTATTTCTTAGTTTCTTCCTATTTTTTATTTGTGCGTGCGTGTGTGTGGTGTGTGTGTGTGTGTGTGTGTGTGTGTGTGTGTGTGTGTGTGTGTGTGTGTGTGTGTGTGTGTGTGTGTGTGCGTGTGTGTGTGCGTGTGTGTGCGTGTGTGCGTGTGTGCGTGTGCGCGTGTGCGCGTGTGCGCGTGCGTGCGTGTATGTGTGTGTGTGTGTGTGTGTGTGTGCGTGCGTGCGTGTGTGTGTGCGTGCGTGCGTGCGTGCGTGCGTTCGTGCGGTACACGCCATAGTTATGTTGTGCGTGTTGAACTTCGACTATTAGTTGGCAACTATGTGGTATGTAAAATCACTTTCCATGCTGCATACCTGGTGTTTTGTTGACAAAGCAAGCAATTTTCAATTAAATAAGCACTCCTGACCATTAGGAAAACGCAGCGAGCGTAGGATCCAAATCTATGTAAGAGCCTGCCCTGAAAATTAGGAAGATATTCGCAAAATATTCAGTGTATTTCCACTAGATTACGCCACTATTCCTTTTGCAATGATTCCTGTTTGACATGAAGCAATATTGCAGGTGCTTTTTCGTCTTGTTTTCGACTTTATCTAATGCAGCTGCGCATGGCTGAGGCGTGCCATTTTTACTGTTTGCCTCATTCGAATCCCCCCGTTATCCCTACAAGAAGTCACAAATGAGCACACCTTGTGCATTTATACTGCAAAAGCAAACGGAAAGGTTTGATCAAGAGCATAGGCGATTTCTGTTCATGACGCTCAGGGTTTTCAATCTATATCTGTAATACAAGCTTATCGCTGTAGTGAAAAAGTGCTGAAGACGATGTAGAGGCATGACTATCGTGATTACAGACTCAAGTGTTGTTTTTAGTAACTTAGAGACACGGTAACGATTACTACAAAAAAGGGGTAAAAACAAAAACAAGAAAGCTTGTCGTTAGCGTTGACATAGGAAGCTATCTATTTTACGAACTCTCCCTCTCCCTTGAACTCTCATATTGGGCGATTCTGTTCGCTCATGTCCTATTATGTGCCGTCTTGTACAAAGCATATTCGATCCTGTGCGATCATATGCGAAGAGCTAAAGGCTCAATAATCCAGTGTGCTATACCATAGATACGCCTTTGCCGCTCTGAGTTGGGCGTCCTTTTTTTCCCTTTAATATCTTCTAAGCATCCTTCAGCGCAAAATAACAAAAGAGGGGAGTGAAGGGACGGGGAAAGGAATTTTGCTGGCATCATTTGCCTGTAATCTAATATCCTTCTATCCTGCCGCTTTCCAGCCGGCGCTTCACTGTGCTTATTTCGGAAGCAATGATATTGGTTGCGCACACACAGAGAGGCCTAGATCCTTGTAATGAATCTTTAACAGCTATTCACTGCAATGAAGTAAAAACAAAAAGAAAAGCAGAGAGGAAAGCGGCGCTGTGAACCGTACCAACTCGCAGTAGGTGTCGTCATCGTTCGCTCCTGTTGTATCCGCAGAGGGAGGTGTAGGCGTCAAGAAATGGCTTCATTTTCCGTGTTGCATACTGGCAACATGAAAGCAACCATTGGCGGTAGTACAGTACATGAACACGAATATATATTAAAATTTGAATTTGAATTTATTTTCGTTGGTAGTACACATAAAAAAAAAACAGATGAAGTATAATTGCACAGTCGGAGGTCCCGAAGTAATAACTGTCGGGGGGACCTCCTAACAGGAAACAAATGGGGTTCAGAATAACTCCTTCTTGGGCCGAGTTGTTGTTTACTTGACATGATACTTAGTAGCGCAAAATCTCGAAATAAAAGATAACAGTGAGAGGCGAGAGGAAAGGAAAGACGAGCGCTACACTCACAACTGTTTACTCCAAAGCAAGGCATCCATATATACACAATCATCATCATCAGCCTATATTTTATGTCCACTGCAGGACGAAGACCTCTCCCTGTGATCTCCAATTACCCCTGTCTTGCGCTGCTGATTTCAACTTGCGCCTGCAAATTTCCTAACTTCATCACCCCACCTAGCTTTCTGTCGTCCTCGACGGCGTTTCCCTTATCTTGGTATCCATTCTGTAACTCTAATGGTACACCGGTTATCCATCCTACACATTACATGGCCTGCCCAGCTCCAATTTACCCTCATAATGTCAACTAGAATATCGGCTATCCCCGTTTGCTCTGTGATCCACACCGCTCTCTTCCCGTCTCTTAACGTTAAGTTTAACATTTTTCTTTCCATCGCTCTTTGTGCGGTCCTTAACTTGTTATACACAAACATACACAAGCGCAAACGCATAAAACACACAAAGGGCGCCAGTCAGCCGAAGGTGGTGTTGTCACCTTTAAATGCTTAGCAATCTCATTTCCGAATCATAAAGCGTAACAGTCGTTTGACTCACGCAGGCTAGACCATTTATTTGGATGTGGTAGGCCTTTATGCGTTTGCTCATGTGCATGTCTGTGTATATATAGGATTCCCTCCTTCGGAATAAACAGTTATGAGTGCAGCGCTAATATTTCCTTTCCTCTAGGCTCTCACTGTTATCTTTTATTTCGAGTTTTTAGGCTACTAAGTATCATGTTAAACAAATGGGGGTTAGTACAACTGTGGCAACGGTAGCAGGCCACATCATACAAAGGCTGTGTTCATCAGCAACAACAAAACAAAAAAGAACAGGATAAAAAGAAAACAAAAACAGAGCTTTGGATACAAAACTATGGTAGTAGTATGTGGAACGCGCAACGCCGAAAAGTATTCCTTCGGGAGAAGAAAAAAAATGAAAAAAAAAGCAGCGTTCTAATACGAAACTAGGTGGTGGTAGTATGGAGAACAACCATCGCTGTAAAGTATTCACACGGACAAAAAATTAAAGAACAATAATAAGACGCACCAAGATACACTCGCGCATGCGCGACAACATGAGGGACATCACTATCACTTCATCATCTAACAGCGGTAAACGCACGTGCAGCATTCCAGATATCGACACAACAGCTCCCAACCATTTTCATTACATCAGGCTTCAGTTCACACTTTCTTATGCTATGATAGGCATCGAGTTAAAATGTACAGCTTTAATATTGTGCGCCAATGTATACGGCGGGTCAAGTTTAATGACGGTCCTTCGTTCTCCAGTTTTATATTTTTTGCAATTTGGGAGGTGAAAATCGTGTGTTACTTTCATAGAGGAAAGCGGGAAGAAATCCGGGTTTTTGTTTGCTGGCAGCCCAAAGCTTGGGACTTTTCTGGTAAATTTCACAAACCTTTAACACCGACAATGGTCTCCTCTTGAACACAAGTGTTCCATTTAAACAAGCGAAATTACTCACAGGAACATGTAATGACAAACAGAGCTGCTCGCAAATCATGTGACAAACTCAACTATACAAATCATTGTTGGCAATCAGTATTTGAAGAAAAACGACAAATAGAGACATGTTTCGCAGGCACTTCCTTACTGTGTTCTCTTCACGCCTTTCGCAGAGAAAAAAAGTACAAATGGTAGTGCACGTGGGCATGCTTCGCGAGACGTATGATGCTTCTCAGCCCTTGTTGACGTAGATTATCATTATGCATTTTCAAAATCTCCGTATCCATTCTATAAAGCTGTCCAGTCTTTCGTCCTTGTCTCTTGTCGTCCTGCTTTAATAGTTATCGCTATACACTCTTGCAATGAAACTAAAGGAATACTATCTGGCTTAATTAACCACGCTCTTGTGAACGTAACATGATTGTGTAAACGTCCTCTCAATAGAGAGTTTTAGAATAGGGTACCCAATTAAACCACACTCAAGTAGTGTTGGACAAAAACTCCATTGTGGGACCTCTACGGTATTTTGTGCGTGATTTGCATTCGTTTGTACGCCCTGCGGTTAGCGTCTCTTCCAACGCTTGGGCACCGTAATGTAAAAATCTCTAATGTCACAGTTACCGTTCGCAAGGTACGGCAACGTCAGCAATGCGTTTGCTTTCTAGCGCATTACCGCCGTTTACATGTGTGCCACATGCGCGAAATGCGATGCTCCACTGTCCTATTCATGTAAACGCAGCTGCTAAAAAAGCAACGAGCAACAAGCTTTAGTTCACTCATGACCGGCAGGCATTAAATGATTATATTTAGGCCGGTTGTGTTAAGGGTCAAGTGTTAAGTGTAAGCGAAACGTGTTGAGTGTTAAGTGTGTTAAGCGTTAAGGGGTTGAGTGTTAAGCAAAAAAGACGCGTAGACCATATTTGTATATGCATAAATAACATTATTAATGGGATATAAATTGACTACTTGGTCACACAAGGATGGGCAGCGTTCATTTGTTTTGTCACACTTGTATTTATTATTATGCTTTACGAAAGGGCAAACTTCGGGAAGAAATCGGGTTTAACTCAATTTACATCAACTTGTTCGGATGCCAACATCGTGAGTTATCAGGTTTTACCCGAAAACGAAGGGCCCTATGTATAACGTAAGGATTTATTTCGCTCGATCCTATACATTTGTTATCATTCACCGTTAACCACCGTCGATCCCGGTGATAACATGGGCGGAGCGCCACTCGGACCACTGCTGAAGTGTGAATAGGAATAGCATTAGAATGCAATCGTTACATTATACCGGCCCTGGCTTCTCGAAGTAGCTCAGCAGTCCCCAGACACGGACATTAAGACAACCCATGCTCACACCTAAAAAAAAAAAAAAAAGCGGCAAAGATTTTTTTTCCTTTTTTTTTTATGCGGGAGAAGGAAAAGGAAGTTCCATTTCACCTAGGTTTCGTGCCACAGTCGCCCAGGTGGTGTTTCCTTCTCAGACTGCCCTGTAATTATTATGCCAACTTCGAATGACTGAAGATCACACGTATGCAACGAAGTGGCGATTGCATGCCATTCGAGATAAGTTAGCAGACGTCGCTCCATGGCTTACGTGTTACGTGCTAGAGAGGGGCGAAGATCAAATTTTTCGAATGTGAATCGAAGGCGAATAGTAAGTAACGAATAGTGAGACGCACACGGATAAGTACGTATTTACAGCAGCGATGTTTATTTCTCTGTAAGTAGGTATCGCGCCTGTACTAATGAGACCAAAAAATACAGGGACAAGGAATCAGTTTTAAACACGAGATCACTAATCGTCATTAAAGAACTGCACTATAATAGCTTCTCACCATCTTTAGCACTTGGTTACAAACACTTTTTGCAACAATGAATGGCTGTGTATGGGATGGAGCTTTACAAATATGCCAAAGAATGGTTGCCGAAAAACGAAAAATCTGCTGAAGGACTTGTGTGCCGTAAACACGTTAACAGGGCCCGTCACAAGTAAAACATTACTGGCCGTAGCGTAAAAGGTGAACATGTTACATTACCAGACTGCCAAAAACTCCAATGGCAGACTAAAAGCAAGTCTCAGAGTTTGTCATGTAGGCTCCCATCGCGAAACCGAAACCGAACTGGCATTATTCAATTTGTTTCTGCATTCGTTCGAAACATTTACTCGTTGTGTTTCAATTTTGATAATTTGCGATGCTTTGTTTAGCTGATGGAGAACAAGGCTTTAACAGTCCGTTGTTGCAAAATATTTGATTCGCTTCGAGTATTCGAAAATACCGAATAGTTTTTCGAATACGAATACGAATAGTTACTTTGTAATATTCGATTCGTATTTGAAACTTCGAATATTTGCCCACCCCCGTTATATGTTGCACTTTTTATTGCTAATGTTTATGCAAAGGAATATGTTCACAGCACATACGAACGTCGGCCACGCAAACTAAGAGTGAGGAAATCACACTAAATAAATTATTCCATATGAAACACTCACTACGTATGTCTTAATTCCAACTGTATACATTTTCATGCAGCGTCCCTCACTCACTCACTCACTCCCTCCCTCACTCCTTTACTCACTCACTCACTCACTCACTCACTCACTCACTCACTCACTCACTCACTCACTCACTGGCTTCACTGGCCTAACCTGCGCACCAACAAGAGAGAGACAGGGCTCTTTTCTTTATGAAAAGGTGAGAGGTCTGCCCTGCGCGACCCCAGGCATGCTTCCCCAGGTGAATGCGATGGTAAATGAAACGATGCACGCAAGACATGCGACGAAGCATAACGCACAACAGACAGAATTAAAATGAAAAACGAAGATGTGCTCGTTAACTTGCTGAAACTGCGAAGTGGTTTATGAGGGACGCCATAATGCAGGGCCATAGATTAATTTTGACCATCTGTTAAAGTACATCTATATCAGGTACACGGGCGTTCTTGTATTTCACCCCCACCGAAATGCGGCCGCCGCATCCCGAAATAGAATACGCGCCACCTCCTACTCAGCCGTAGAACGCCATAGCCACCACGGCCGGGTACACACAGAATTAAAGTATCTTGTGTGGGCCAGTGTCTTGCAGAAACTACGTTATCACTAATAATGAACTGGCACAAGTAGGTGAATGATAAGAACAGAACAGAATCCGGTGAAAAGAGAAATGTTCCTTATACCAGCCCAGAGTTTTCTTGTGGTTCCGTCTGACTTCGGGGAACGTCTGAAACTTCACGCAGCAGTTTCGCGAAGCGCCCACAGTACCAGTATAACTTCATTTTCCACCAGCTGGAGTCGCAAGGCAGTACAAAAACCCCGCTTCGATCTGACGGTCGCGCGCATTGGTACCCGCGCCCCTGCGATAGAGTGTACTAGACTTGCCCCGCGCGACTGTACGAGAGAGCGCCCTCTCCATTTGTAGCGCGGAGACGATGGTTCATCAGAACATTGATCGCGCCCCGCAAGATGGCGCAACCAGTTCTGTGCGCATTACGTAGCCGTTTGTGCGCTTTTAAAATGTGCGCGTAGTGTTTGTGTAGTATACGCGTTTGTGTAAGTGTAGTGGTTAAGTGTTGTGGTAGCCAGAGGGCACTGCGGGAGCTGTGCCTCTGTACCTCTTGTGTTAGCTTTATAGTAATTCAGCTAGATTCCAATGATCCTCTACGGATAACAGAAGATAGTGAAAAAAATGTGCAGGACACCATCGACGATGTGTGTGTGTGTGTGTGTGTGCTCGCGCGCTCGCGCTTTTCCCACGTCCACATACTTGGGTATTTATGTATGTGCACAAGATCTAAACCGGACAGTGTTAGCCAGCGTCACTCCCGGCCATAGCGGCGGATGTAGAGATCATTTTTACCTGATGGCGTACGTCAACTTTTTTACGTACTCCGCGTTCACGTGCTAAGAGTTCACGTAGCGTGGCGGTGTAAACTGAAGCTTTTCCGTACGGCGCGATAAAGCGTTCCACCTCGCCGCTGCTGGTGAAGTGTATATACGTTCAATGGGGACCTGCGCAAAGAGCCAATGGCCCTCAGGTCGTGGGAAGAAGGCAGCGCAATGGCAGCCCAATGTTCCACCACCCATCTACGTCACAGATGGGTTGGACGACGAGTACTTGTGTACGTTCAACGTTTGTTTAATTATTTTTCGTAGCTCTTTATTCTAAGCGTTATTTATATTATTGTATTGTACAATTATTGTTTAATTATTACTTTGGGTGCATTACTGTTCATGTTTAATTCCTTGAACCAATGCACTCGGTATTTTTTTTTTCTTTCTGTTCTGCAAGTGAGATCACGTACTCTAACTCATGAATGATATGGCTAATATTGTGTGGTTAACTTATTTCGTGTGTGAAGTTCTTTTCACCTCTGTGGTTAATTTACCTGTCACATGTTTCCTTGTGTCGCTTTCGTGGGTTCCATCAAGCTGTTTCTTCGCAGCTGTTAGTCCAGAAGTCAAGCCAGGATATCGTCTGGTAAATATAGATGTATAAGTATATTTGTTTAGTGATATGTAACATTATTTGTGAACCCTTCACAGCTTTCAGTGTGTTCTTGATTCATTAAATACTTATTTTTCAGTAAATCGACAGGGCCAGCCCGCAGAAACACTAATGCTTGGATGCCGGACAACGCAGCCCGAAAAGATGTGCAATAAACGTTTGAAACTTTACAGCATCTACTACTGTGTAGAAAGCCTTAAACTACTGAGCAATAATTACTAAGTTGCAATTCAGTCAGATAGGACGCCTTCACGTGAAATTGTATAAAGATACAAATACTCAAGAAATAATAACAGGGTATATGCATTCATTGAAACCAAGACTTACTTTGTTGACATGACGAATGGCGTTTATATGTTTGTTCATTATCCACACTTAAGCATATAGACCTTTATCGCACAATCGCATGAATAGTCGATTGGCGTCCCTGTTATACACTGCATACAACATGGTATTCAGAGTTATGAGAAACAAAAAAAGAAAGAAAAAAATAGTGCCGATGGGTCTTCCTCCCGCTGACAAGCGAAATGGTGTAGCCGAAAGTGCCTAACATCATCAGTTGAACCTCCTACCAGATTTTATACGTGCGTGATTATCGATCAAGCAGAGCTAAAGGTCTATCTCTATCCCTTTTCAAAGAAATCTGTCTGGTATTTATACAAAAGCAGAACCTGCTGGCTGTGGTGGTTATTCTCTTTAATTCATCATCAATTCGCATGAGAGTTCTGATGTCTCAAGTCGTTTTTTTTTCTTCTTCGTATATCCATGCTCAAGTGGAAAAAAAAGAAAAAAAAGTGATGCCTTCTTTAGCAAAAAGAAAAAGAGATTCTCTATGAATTTCATGCCAGTGAAATACCTGTATAGAAAGACAACGATGAGGCGTCAAGCCCGTTCTTCTGCATGTTTCTCTCGAACTCAACCTAGAAGCGATAGCAGTCAAGCTATATGTATAAGCACTCTCTATCGACCAATGTGGTCGGGAATTAGCGGCGTGAAATAGGCGCTGCCTAATCGAAAGGTGCAGACGGCTCAGTACCGCGATATAACTAATGCGTGGACTCAACCACTTATTGGTGAGTGAACCGAGTCCAGCTAGCGTTCTGTTGATATGTGCGTGAGAAGCGTAATGTACCCAGCTGGTAACGGCCGGCGCTTGCATTATGCAGTCTGTGCCAAAAAAGGTGCGATCCACGATGGCTGTGGCAGAATGCAGCATATATATATATATATATATATATATATATAGAGAGAGAGAGAGAGAGAGCTGTAGTGTTTCAGACATCACCTTCAGATCAATTTTTTATTGTTCCATCTGCAATCTCACGTTTTTGTTCCTTAGCGTCCTCTTTTTGTATGTACCAAGTTTGGTTTATACTAGAGGCCATATCAACTCTCTGCAAGGCATGCCGCGTTGTTCTTAATAAAGCTCTTAGCCTACGACTTCAGTTACCCGCGCAGTCTGTCAACAACTCTTGCGCCAGTCGCTTGAGCTCTCAATGCCGAACGAACTACAGGCCCCATTCTAATCTGTGTGAACACAATAGCGCGTGCCTTGAATAAGTAGCTGCGCAAACACAAACGCCAGCGACGTATGGGCGAGCGATACGTGCGTCGATTGAGGCGCTTCGGGCGGCGCTGGCAGCTGCATGGAGCCCATATACTTCCTAGCTCATTCGGGTGCGAAGCGCGAGAGCGACGGTGAGATTTCCTCATAGAAGAGCGGCATTAAGGACGGCACACGTTGCCCCGTTCTCGGCGCGCCCGAAACGACAATGCGAAGTGCATGCTTTGCGTATCGCCGCGGCGGCTACGCTAATGTTCGATGTCCAAACAACGCAGCGACTCTTCCGCGTGCACCTTGTTCCACGTCGTTATCATTCGAGTGCGCATTATTATGGTATTGCGAGATATGGGCGAAATATTGCCACAGTTAGGCTGTCAGAATAACGGCACGCGTACTACCAGTGCCGTAAACAAAAAAGAAAAATGAGTGACTGGGGGAGAGCATTACAGCGATGTTACCAACACGACTGAAAATAGTTTCTTCACCTAAGTTTCATAGATGTAGATCGCTGTTACTGGAAAGGAAATAAAAGTGTCGTTTTTTTTTTCAAGGTTACGTCGGTGTCAAAATTAGCACGCCATATGAACTGAACGACATAAAGAAGGCTGATAAATACATTTGCGAAGAGGTTGATGTCCCAGTAGCGTCATTCCTCGTTACGTACAATGAGCCGCTGTGCTCTTATTCATGCCGTACTTTATGTGTACATTGCTGTTCACTACATACGAGCTCACCGCTGACACTTTCGTTCAGGTGCGCAGTCGGTGACCGGCAGTGCATAGTTTCGTCCGATTATCTCATGCACTTCTTTCATGCGCCCGCTAATCACAAGCACACTCACGATGGTTAGTTCGAAACCCTTTATGTAATCGATCGGCGTCTCCAAATACATTGGGCTTAACTGTGACTCCTTTATTTGCATGTAACTGGTAATTCGCGCCATAGTCCGTCGTGGACGAAGGGCTTCTTGACAATATAGCGCAGTCTACAACAGTAAAATTTAGTTCCATGCATTGGCATTGGTTATATCGCAGATACATAGCCTTAATACAGTCAACTGCTACGTGTGTATTTGTTAAAGAGAAGCTTTGTTTGCCATCACATGGGACATAGCTTTGTGTGTGTGTGTGTGTGTGTGTGGGTGCAGAGGGGAGTGCTTAAGTGGCACGGAAAGGCAGCAGAAAAGTTGCCAGGAAAGACGCTCACTCGCAACATGAAGTTTATTGAAAAACCATTCCACCACGAGCACTATTGCGAATGCGCTGACAGCGGGAAACAAAAAGAATAAACGTTAGAAAAAAAACTCAGTTACAAGTGGGCGGCTTTCCCTTCAAGTTCTCTGCTTCTTTTTCGCAACACTATATATTTGCTTCCCATTGTACAAAGTATAGCACCAACTAGACACCAAATTTACTATACTGAAGAAGATTTCTTACCTTTTTTTTCTTTGTCAAATTAAGGTCCACGGCCTAAAATTGAAACACTAGTAAAAATACTGGCAGGCATAAAAGCGCCCTAAATAATTGAATACAATACCTTTTAATGAACCAGTTTGGTTTGGAGGGTAGGTTCTCCACAAGCGAGAGCAGCCAGAAGACATACGTGCAATGCTCTATACTATATTATGAACAAAGTCATCATGCCTAGACATCCGATTGGTGAAATATTCAGTGAAAAGAAGTGAAATATTTCGGGAAAAGCACGGGTGTTTTTTTTTTTCTTGGGCGGGGGGGTCTCGAGCACCTGGAAAATTGGCCAAAATGTCCAGCGCCCAAAAGTAATAACTTAAAATTTAAACAGACTTGCGCGAAAAGTCCCACCAAGTCTTCAAGAGAAAGCCGGGATAGAGACACAGAATAGGTAGTGCGTTAGGTTGTGTTTTACTTGTTTGCGTTTTGAAACGTCTTCACCGTTTTTTTTTTCAGAAAATGTATGTTTTGACGCGACGATGGCTGCGGCAGATCCGCCTAATCTTGTATTTCTAGCCAAACGAATAAGGGATACTGACTGTCGGCCCTTATTTTTTACCTGTATAGGGCACAGAATCGCCCTGCTACAAATAGCTGCATCGGACATGTCAAACATAGTTTATTTCCAATTTTTGCCTGTAAAAAAACTAACAAAAAGAAAGAAAGCATTTTTAAGGCCATTAAAAAATCTCCTAAAATTTTCCATCTCTAATCATACCTAGCTTTATTGCTGCATGCAAGGCGTCAACCATTGTCAGGACGGCATTTTTCAGCCGAACTTCAGAAACAAATTAAATATAGGAGTATAACTAGCTCACTGCCATCCTTTTACGAGCGAGAAACATGTGATGCAGTTTGAACAGCTAGAAAATGTGTGTAAGTACCGGTTTGACATCAGCGGTAAAAAGTTTGCAGATGAGCAGTGAACTTTTTTCACGCGAAGTGAAAAAGGTGGCGGCGGTGCGAAGTATCGGCTTGGAGTTACGCTTCGGTTGTCATGACGCTTCTACAATGCTGTTCGGCGACTCTCCTCGTAACACGGTGTAGTGTGCACAGCAATACTAAAAAAAAAAAAAAAAAAAAAAAAAAAAATTGGAGGACGCTTAAGTTTCGCCTTTGAGAGTGGAACCCGATAGCATTCAAAAATCCCTGAATGCTTGTCAGGCCTCCCGGCAACTGCAGCTTTCTTTTTTTTCTCTCTACCTTCGCCTCTGCGCGCCGCTACCGTTTTACGTTGCCGAAGAGGCGAGCGCCATCTGGATGGGGTTTTCGCAAGTAACACACCCGAGCGCGCCGCTATTGTTATATACGGTAGAAATGCTGGAAAAGGCTTTGTGTTTGAGTTTCCTCGTAACAGAATTATGCTTTCTCGTACATTCAAATTACAGTCCGACGCTATCAGATCTGTAGGTTGTAGTAAAGTCGTACTTTACGATTTTTCAGATGGATTTCATGTTGAAAATTTCAATTTTTGTTCACTAACGTCTTGCGCCACGCGGAGGGCCTGTGTGGTCGGGGTGGTTCGGGATAAATTTCCCCGCCACGGACGCCGATGCCTGCGCGGGCGCCGACACCGACGCCGGTTTTCTGCGACACGGGGCCCTTAACGCTATCGCGTAAAAAGTAAGTGTTGCGTCTGATGGAGACTATCAGAACAGTGTTCATGGCTGTTTTCTTTTCTACCCGCTTCACTTCTGCCATGTCAACTGTTTAGTACATTTTATGGTTCTTTTTTTTTCAGTTGTATACGTCTTACTTCATCTGTACTGGCCCTAATGTATTATTGTCACAAGAGCTTAATCTTCGTAGGGCACTTTCTATATTGCATTAGTATGTTGCTTTGTCTCCGTTTGGAGGTTATAGCGGTGCTGGTAATGTAAGTTATCCCGTTTTATGCGACTTTAACCTTTGTCGTGGTGTTTAGCCGTGTGAGTGAAATGTGAAGTTGTAAATTGATGTAGCGGCTCCCTCTCTGCGAGCAATCAGGCACTTTCAAGTGGTTCATGACCACTTTTTGCTTGTAGGACCCCCAACGTTTCTAGTTGAAAATGAAGACTTGACGTGACTAAATTTTGATGCGCAAAATTACTCAAAACAAAGTGGGTTCCCATGACAAAACACAAGTATACATCGACGAGTACATATCCCCAATTGCGTCGCCTGAATACCTGACGATGACAACGCCATCCCGAAACTGCGCCGCGCTCTACCTGTAGTGTGCTTGATAGTGTGAAACCACGTACATGATTGTAAAATGGCTCACCGACAGCGTGTGACGGCGACGGTTGATTACTCAGGGTTAATTGACCAAGCACAGAATATTGCAATGTGCTAGCCACCTGATTAGCTCAATTGGTAGAGCGACAGCCCCGGAAAGGCGTTGGTCCTTGGTTCGTTCCTGGGACGAGGACTCTTTTTTTTTTTTTTTTGAACGGCGAAGCTCTATGTTCTGGAAAATAAACCCGTATGGGCTTCCATTGTATAGCTTCCGCTGCTATCAGGTGGATGACTCAGGGAACCTAGCACCGCATGCTTACCTTTCAAAATATCGCCAGCAGTCAATCACGCCCTGACTCGCTTCAATAAGCTTAAATCAATCATGCACGTGTTTCGGTAGAAACAGGTGGCACAGGCGCGAGTGGTTACGTCACTCGCCGGCTGACACTCTATGCACGTTGACTTCCCTGTTTGGCTTACGCGGCCCGTAGCTCTCACTGCTCTGCAAGTATAGATTGTGAGACGGAGTGTCGGCAACATTCGTGCGTAGCCTAGACGTGCCTGGAATAGCTGTCACTTTACAGCTGCCCAAAAACTATCAATAGTAAATAGGGTCCCCTATCTTACCCTGCACATCCCTGTGGTTCGAGTATTACAACACAGGATCACTGCCATGCTGACGGTCCTCTAAATAAGCCAAGCAAAAATTACGCAGATCCAACGCACATCTTAGAATCTATGTGAAGCGGATTATTAAACGCTATACACGAATTAATTATGGGGTGTTACGTGCCAAAAACCACGATTTGATTATGAGGCAAGCCGTAGTCGGGGACTCCGGATTAATTTTTACCAGCAGGGGACCTTTAACGTGCCCCGCCAATGTACAGGACGCGGGCGTTTTTGCATTTCGCCCTCATCGAAATGCGGCCGCTGCGGCCGGGATTTGATCCCGCGACCTCGTGCTTAACAGCGCAACACCATAGCCGCTAAGCTACCGCGGCGGGTATTAAACGCTATACAACTGTTCATCTTGCGCACAGCGTTTTGCAGCATAGTGATTACCCTCCGCTGGAGGGCACAGTGATTACCCTCCGCGGCTTATTTAGCGGAGTGAGTTAGTGATTAACCACCCGGCCTGGCACGGTGGTTATACGGGGAAACGACCACGGATTACACTGTTTCCGGGATCAGTCCACTTTGTTACAACATTCTCCAGGATTTGCCCACTTTTTATTGGGCGAGAAACCGAGTGAACAGATGCGCGCGCCCCAAACCCCGATAAAGAAAACATATGAAGCTTTGCTTTAATAAACGAATTTTGTGCTTCAAGGCGTATCTATTTGCTGCAGAGTGGATATTTAGGTACCGCTTGTTGTTTATCTGTGTAATTCCATGGAAAACAGGGTCGGCCACCCGCACCTCTGTATGGGTCTGATGCGGCTACAGATACGCTGATTCATTTTGTGAGAGCTTTCCTGCAGTGTAAGTTATTCGGCAAGACGGTAGCATTAGCAGCAACAGCCATGGTCAGAAGTGTCCGGGAGCGTTCGCGAAGAAAACTTCACTTTGAAAGGTATCCCGCATACTCTTTGCTGGAAGTATGGTGTCCTAGCATGCAAGATATCGAAACTGAGATATCACGTAGCCGTGTGGGGTGTGATGTTGGATTACTATGGATGGGGGTCTCGCGCTTGAATTCGTTGTCAGCGGTATAGCGGTAAAGAAAACGGAAGAGATGCGTTCAAGCGCGGCCTGTGTATTGGTTATCTCGACGGTTTTGATCCCATTCTCACTTCGTGTTGTTCTTTTGTTGTGGTCTGCGCTTGTATTCGTATTCGGTTTAAAGCCCGCTCGTTAAATGCCTCATCGTGCAGAGCTGTGTTTCAGACGAGATACGCTATTCATGCATTGTGTACGTTGTATTGCACGCTACCAAAGATAAATACGCCTCGCATGAAATGTTAGAATATGCTCACTGAAAGCGAAGGTAAACCTTTTCGGACACCTACTCCAGACGTGTAGGCAATGTTGTTACTTATCGTCACAAGTAAACATTGAAGCCAGCAGAATTCGCGACTAGGCTGGGGAAAAGAACGAAGACACGCACTTGAATTCGCGCTGAAAGAAAACTGCTTCATTTTATTCGACGTTTAATGGCGTGCTTTGCACATTGGCCGAACTCGAGCGTGCGCTTAGCATCTCTTTGGGAGTAAGCCTGATAAAGGTGCAAGCTATGTGGTAAAGGAGATATTGAGCTATACAAGACGCGAACAAAAAGCTGGTCACTGATTCACTTTCAGAAGACTAGAGTAAGCAACAGTCGAGATCGCGTCATGGTCCTTCCACGATGAGGCATTTCGTGGTCAGCGATCAGCAGTCACGTTCTGGTGTTGCGTTTCGGTGTGCCTGCGCAAGTCCACTTTCCTCTGGAAGGCCCGGCCGCAGACTTCACAGGCGAATGGCTTGAAGCCTGTGTGCTTGCGGCTGTGGGTGATCAGGTTCGACGACTGGCTGAATGCCTTGCCACACACCTTGCACTTGTGGGGTTTTTCACCTGCGAGGAGGGGACGAGCAGTATTGTGAGCAAATGCTACGACCTGCGTGCGCGTCTAAGGTTGGATTACGACATAACACAAGGTTTGTGACAATCCCTGCACAATGGCAGGTCTGTGTGCAGAATTTCTGCCTGTCAGCGTGGATGCCGTGTCGCCTTCATTTGCTGCAGAAGCCACGAGAGTTATCAGAGAGTTTAAAAAATTACGAGTACCCAAATATAATATAGTCAGCTACATTACGCACGCGCAGGAATCAGACTGCGTCTTCTTCAAAGACTACCAACAAGCGTAGTGTGAGACCAGCTCGACTCAAAAAGAAGCGGCTGGAAATATTTACGTTCTTTTGTTTAGAGCAAAAAGGCGAATAAAAAAACACAGAATTGACCTTCAACGTTGTCCATAGTGAACCAATAACAGCGCGAACTGACGAGGACGAGACCAGAAGGCGACGCATACATGCGCTGACTTACAACTAACTGTATTTTCTCAAGTGTACGAAATCTATAGCATTCACATAATACACGAAAATAAAAAAAAAAACAGGTTACAGGAATCACGTGCCCGTGTTAGCCGCTTAATCAAAACTGATTAGTCCTCTAAACATACACACCAAGAATCTTTGCTCTTTTTCAGTCAACGTTAGGGACGCCATGCTTACACATGCATCATCCAGTTTATCTATATTTGCTGCTTCGACTATTAATCTCGTCATCTTGTAAGAGGAGCCGCTAAGCACCGTCCTACTGTCAAAATGTGGTTCGCATTAACGTTTGCCGCCTCGTAGCATTCTTTTCGCATTTAAGTATAGACAAAATGTTGTTTGAAAAGTTTACCACAGCATTTCGTCAACGTCAACGCGATGAAACTACGTACTTATGTGCCGGCTTGACTAAACTTAAATAGGCGAATAATGATGGCAACAGCATAGAAACCAACGTGAATGGCATATCCGCTTAGTCGATTACAGACCGCGCACAAAATGTGAAAAGAAACGACGCTCACTAGGCGAGCGCCGATACAGGTAACGTTATCAGAAGGCTTATAAGAAGGCCATTACTTGTGTGGCTTAGCTCTTAGCTCTTTGGTAACAAAAATGGTTTCAGTGCTCATGTGCACGGAACTAATTAACAAGCATGCGAGTGCTCGGCTGACTCGTGCCGCTCGTATTGTGCAACGACTTTATCAGACAATTTATATTAGTGCACGATAAGGCTGCTACTTGCTGTCGGATCTACAGACTTGCAAATGCATGGCCGACATTTTACACATCTGTTCTGCTACGACTCTTTATTATTGCCAGCGATAGGCGTTTCTCGGCGGTAGGCAAACAACCTCTCAAACAACCGGGCGATAGCGACGAACGCGTAGAGTACTTAGGAGGACCGTGCGAGGAAATGGACCGCGATTTCACCGAGGGTGAAGTACGGGCCACACTCCATGGTCTCTTTAGTAGATCGGCAGCCGGACCCGACGGTATTACCAATAAACTCTTAATGAAACTAGACGACGCCTCGATCACTTTCTTGACGGGTCATTTCAACGAGTTGTGGAGAAATGGAGACTATCCAGAGGAATGGAAGATGGCCAACACCATTCTCACACCCAAACCAGGCAAACCGCTCCATCTGGATAACTTCCGTCCAATCTCTCTTACATCGTGCCTAGGTAAAGCTATGGAGCACGTTATTCTCAACAGACTCACTAGATACGTCGAGCAAAACGACATACTCCCGTATAACCTGATCGGTTTCCGCCCCGGTCTATCGACTCAAGACGCCATGCTCCTGATCAAACACCAGTTCATACAAGTTAGCCCGGTGCACGCGAGAGCGCTCCTGGGACTAGACGTCGAAAAAGCTTTTGATCGCATAGAGCACAAGGCCATCCTCGAGGTCCTCTCCGAGCTGGGGTTGGGCGAGAGGCTTTTCAGCGTAGTCAAGGTGTTTCTCGGCGATAGGCAAGCGAGCCTCACGCTAGGAGAACTAAATTCGAAGGTGATGAATCTGGGAAACAGGGGCACCCCACAGGGGGCCGTGCTCTCGCCCATGTTATTTAATCTAGCAATGACCAGAGTCGCGAGGAAACTGGAGCGTATAGAATGTATACACTTTGCCATATACGCCGATGACATAACCATATGGAGCGCCAAAGGTAACGTAGGCCAAACGGAGACTAGACTGCAGGAGAGCATACACACCGTGGAAAGCACACTAGGCGAGATGGGACTAAACTGTTAGGCGGCAAAATCGGAGCTTTTGGTCCTAAAACATCGAGGCAGGGGTCGAAGACCAAGGGGCTACGTCCTCGGGGAGGAACCCAAGATTATCTTACGCTGTCACGACGGATCCGCGATCAAGCAGGTCGAAAAGATTAGAGTTTTAGGCTTCCACATAGCAGCGGGAGGTACCAACCTCAATGCCATTCAACACATTTCAAACAAAACAGACCAAGTCATCAAGTTACTAAGGAGAATCACCAACAGACACAGGGGCCTGGGTGAGGACAGCGCTCTAAGGCTAGTGCACGCCTTCGCTCTCTGTCACTTCACCTACGTGGCAGGTCTACTCAAATGGTCAAAGGCCGAGCTGAACAAGCTCAACATTGTGATCAGGAAGTTTGTCAAGGCTACCCTAGGTATACCCAACAGCACCTCGAACGTGAAGCTCATGAACCTAGGCGTACACAATACGATAGAAGATATGGCGGAAGCGCAACAGATGGCGCAGCAGGAAAGACTGACGAAAACGCGAGCGGGCAGGCTTATACTCAAAGAAATAGGGACAGACCCCAATAGATCGAGGAACCTGAAGGAGGCCGAGGTAGAGTTGAGCGCGGACCTTAGAGACGGGATCAGAACCACCCCCCTCCCGAGAAACATCCCTTATAAAAATTTTTGCTGAAAGTCTGATTAATAGCTGTATACAATTCTCATCAAACCTACCGAAATTGTGGTTACATTCTGATGCTTTTTTGTGATGAGTACTTGATAACTTTCTGCATGTATTTGGCCACCGCGTTTCTGATGCATTCTTGATTACTGTATTTGTGGTGCATTCTTGATTACTGCATTTGTGGTGCATTCTTGATTACCACATTTCAGAAAAGGCTTAGATCACTAAACACAGTAGTTACTGCATAAACCGATAGATGGCGCTCAAAAAAAGCAAAAAAAATTTCCTCTCTTTTTTTCGAGCCTATTTTTCCCCCCCTTTTTTTTAGTGCGAGACAACGGAAATTACATCATGGCACCTCAAGCATCACAATACTCCTACGTACAACTGAATCACACATCATGGCACCTCAATCATCACATACTCCACGTACAACTAAACCAACATACACACACTGCTTGTAGTGCACACACAACGATATCTGCTTTGCTGTATATATACCCATGAAGTGTTCACCACCAGTCGGTGCCAGTAGGAGCGCCTCTTGTCAACGAAATTAAGCATTAAATCTCAACATAATGCTTGTAACAATAGAGTGAGCTAATAGGCACGTTAACAGCGCACGTACCTGTTAATATAAAACCGCTATATATAAACACGCATTTCAACTAGCGACCACTAATTAGCACGGGCGCGTCGATGACTTAAGCCTCTCTAACAGCTCTCGCTTCTAAGCAGCTGCGGATGGATGGCGCTTCACAAAACGACCGCTAGCGTTTGCAAAATACATACTGATGAGATTGCTCGAAAATGTTCTTGCCTAATTTCGCACAGAAATGAAAAACCGGCTGCTATGCGGCAGCGTGCGTAAACGAAGCCGTACGTGTCCGAGCCGGCTCGCGGTGTACAGGCGCGTCCACGGCAGCTTGCCGCGCGCCGTTTGTCGTTCGCGGGCCGCCGTTCGATGGCTGTTATGCTCGCGAACGGCAGAGGATGAGTCCTCAATTTCTGCGGCAGCCGTACAGCGACTTGGTCAGTCAACGACAGAAGAGCGGTCACTGTGTCCTATCGCCGGCAGCCTTGATCACCACCACTGATCGCTCGGGGGCGCCGACATCGTCGCTAGGCCTTCTCCCCTTACCTTCGTAGCTCGAAGCTCACGGCGCTTCGCAACGAACTACCGACAGGCAGCACCTGCAATATTCTGTTACCGTTGTTGCCACTTTACCATATGCTCACAATAATTTCACACAAAGAAGAAAATATACGGTGATATTCGCGGCGCTGTCGAGTGCGATATCTGCATAACTGAGCGGGTTCCCCGAGCACCGTATGTCGCAGTGCACTGGAGCTGAGTTGGTCAAGTATCGGATCCCTCGTTGGTGCTCAACGTTGACAGTAGACATCGCTTTCATATGATGTAATGTACGCATCACTTTATCTAGCGGAAATTATTTTGCGAGCTGATGTTTGTGTCGCCGG